>NC_086332.1:129561495-129861495 GCF_032445375.1 Bacillus rossius redtenbacheri | reverse complement strand
AGACGTCCATGAAAACTGTAATGACTGCTAAAATGTTGTATGCTATTCCCGCTACTCCATCCAGGTCAAAAAGGGCATAATGTAGGCTGGCGTATCTATCAAAATGTTCAACTCGCTTCACAGTTAAAGTGATCAACAAAGTTCTGAACAAAATAAAGTCAAAACGAAGGCGGACAGCAATTACACACTTAATACTCAGTGTAGCGTTAAGGGAGACTCACGCTGGACTCACGATCTTCCCCCAAATGAAGACCCGAACCACAAATCAAATAAGGCAAAAAATTTAGTCTCTTAATTCTGAGAATTTTACCAATTTTTTTTTGTTTAACCAACAAAGGCTTGCACAATCTTCGGGCCACACTTCCCGGCATTAAACAGTGTTTCCGGGACAATGCTGTACCTTACTTAATGCTGTTGGTCGTGCTGGTGCCCGGTGCCACAACTCAGGCCCTCGCCGCCGTGCCTCCGTGCTTCTACCATCAGCACCTCAAGACGAACTCCCCAGCCTTCAGCAGTCCGCCGCGTATCCACAGATCGCGCGGCGCTGCCGTCGCATGACGTCACCTCGGTGGCCTCTCCCCGCCAGCGCTCTCCCCAGCGGCCATAAACAAGTAGCAAAACTTTAACACTAAATCGTAATACAAATTGATATAAAACAAATAAAGAATGAAAATCTATAATGGATATGAAAATTATATAAGAAATACAATTTAATAATTTAAACAAAGATTTAACAAAAATTTAAAATTTAAATTATAAATAAGCCTAAGTGGCCGCACCAGCCACAAAAGGAATGAAAAAATCCTAAGTTCTTTGCCGAAACGTCCGCTCATCAATATGGATTTAATAAAGTACGCTCGAAAACTGAAAATACCAAATTTCCGAGGCGTGTTTATGCGAGACACTTTACCCAACAAGCCAAAAACACGTGAGCGCACCATTATTAATTTAGACGTGTCTACAAGTCGTGACACGCACGGGGTAGCATATATAAAGTCCTAAAAAATGGTTGAGTTTTACGATAGTTTTGGTAATTTACGGCCTCCGCCAGAACTTAGATGGTACCTGGGCCGGACCAGTACATTGTTCTATAATTACGAAACCGAACAGTCACCTAGCCAAAGTAACTGCAGGCACTTGTGCCTTCGCTTTTTAACTGAAGAATAGACAACAAACATTTTGCTTACTTAAAGGCTGTGCAGTACTGATAATTTCTTAGTCATGTCGATAACACTTACCTTGACAGGTCACGCATCAGAGCTGCGGGCAGTATATTTTTCGCCTCTGGATTTAGACGGAGAATGGTGTATCGGACTCGAAGATTTTCAAACGTATAATGCCATACCGAATATCGACGAGGAAAATTGCAAGATCTGCTTCCTGAAAAGCGATGGGACCGCTCATTAAATACAGTTACCTGTTGGCTCTTACGAAATTGACGACATTGCAAATTACATCAGGAATATGTTACCACAGGATGTAGACTTTCAACTGCGGGTAAATCCAAACACTCAAAAAAGCATTCTAACATTCAGTGAAAATGTCGACTTTACGAAACCTGGGACCATAGTTACGATGCTCGGATTCAAATCAAAGGTGTATGATACAGGAAGAACGCACGAATCCACGAGTGCAGTAAACATTTTGTCTGTGAATGTCATAAGAATAAATTGTAATTTGGCAAGTGGAACGTATCTCAACGGAAGACTAAGCAACACGCTGCACGAGTTTTCGCCGATGGTCCCGCCAGGATATAAACTGGTGTAAGTACCACAAAGTATTATTTACATTAAAGTCGTCGGGAAGTACGCACACGAAGTCGTCGTCAGAATCGTTGACCAGCGAGTACGCTTGGTGAATTTTCAAGACAAAGAAATTACATTAGAGTAAGATGGGGCAAAGCTCCGCACTTAAGGTTTAAATTGATATTCTGACTGTCCAAATAGCAGGAGGATGTTTTTCTCTTCATGTCCGGAATACACACACATTAATGCAATTCAGTTATATTCACAACTGTAGGAAAACAAGTTCATTATTTTATAAGTTACAAGTATCGATAGATGTGCAAATCCGGATCTTTGCCCCACTAGTGGGGCAAAGATCCGAATTGAGTGGGGCAAATACCCACACCTTTCAACATCTAAACACACAGCGATCAACACTTATTATCTACAGGAAAACATTTTATTTATTATAATATGCTTATTATAAAATATCACCACATTGGAAGTTGTAAACAGGAAATTACAAAATCACACAAAGAGCTCAAAAATCTAAATAGACAAAATAATTAATAAATTTTAAAATATTGCTTAAATATTTATAAAACATGGTTCAAATTTAAAAATTTAAAATTAAAAATTTAAAAATAAAATTCTAACTTTCTTAAAATATGTGTTTAAATAGAAAATTAAAAATATTCTAGCTCTACAAATTTGAAATTAAATAAACCAATGAAAAGTTAAAGAAACCCAATGGCAATAGACTAACGATAGTAGACATAGTAGAAAGTAGATAACTTCAACTTACACAATGTATGCAAAATATCATTTTTTTCATTTATGCCTTGGCGTAAAATAAAATAAAAAATTGAACAGATGCAGTAACAGCATTGACATAGTGAAGGGACAAATACAACATTTATCTAGTAGTTTACAGACAGGTTCAATTCTGGAGCTTCATTGACACAAATCACACACAAAGTTAAGTGTGTCATATGCACTACAGTTTTCGTGCCACCATGCCTCACATGAAGTACACTGGATCCAGTCCTCGTTAGGTGGGTCTTCATACAATGCATCACAGCCTGGGCACTGAATTTTGTCAGACTGAATGGCTGATTTTACTTGTTTAACACCTCCTTTCTTCACTCCAAATCGTGTTTTCCTTCGCTCGTCTTTATCAGCCATTTTTTTATCCTTTTCTTTCAGATCTTCAAGTAATTTATTCTTGTATGGCGAACTGGATATTATTTCAGAATGTGTCAGTAGGGGGAGGTAAGGAGTACTGGGACCGATGTAAACATCGAAATGTAAACACAGGCCACAGTACCCCCATGGGCGCCGCCATCTTGTCACGTGGGGGCCGCCATTGTTGTTGACATTGGTTACCAGGGCGCGCCACCATCTGCTGGAGGCCGCCATCTTAGTTCAGCCTTTAGTTACCGGAGCGAGCCACCGTCGCTCCGAAGTCGGGAATTGTATACAAAAAAATCCTGGGCACTGGGTGGATTCGATCCCGGGGACGCACCAACGTCGTGGTTACGAGGCGTGCGCCTTGACCACTAGACCACGGGACCAGATGAAGTATGGGGAATTAAATAACGAACATATGCTTTAAAGAAGCTATGCCTAAAAGAAACTATGTCTTTAAAATTTCGAAAAGCATCCGCCATGTCTTAAAAAAAATGCAACCATACTAGCTATGCCTATAGACCCCACCACTCCACATTCTCTGCCATGTTTAAATTTAGAAAAATATGCCTATAGACCCCCCACCACTCCACAACCGCCATATTTAAATATGCTTAACCCGCCATATTATAGTCGAAAAGAAACGTCTACAACCCCCCACTCCGAGTATGCTTAATCGCCATATTTAAATTTCGAAAAGAAATAAAATATCGCTATATTTAAATTTAAAAAAAATACAGTCATACTAGCTATGCCTAAACAGTTAACTTTCGAAAAAAAAAAATATCGCTATGCGTAAATAATACAGTCATTCTAGCTATGCCTATAAAACCCCACCCCATATTAGCTATGACTAAACCCCTCCAACCCCCAACTACAAGTATGCTTAATCGCAATGTTTAATTCCCAACCACCAAATTTCGAAAAAAAGATATGTCTATAAAACCCCACCCCTATATTAGCTATGACTAAAACCCTCCACACAGAGTATGCTTAATCGCCATATTTAAATTTCGAAAAGAAATAAAATAGAGCTATATTTAAATTTAAAAAAAAAATACCGCCATGTTTATGAAATTTCGAAAATAACCCGCCATGTTTCAGTATGCTTAAAAGCCCCACCCACCATATTAGCTATGACTAAAGAAACATAACCTCAAAAATCCCGCGCAGAGAGAGCGCGATGTTGCCCGCTGGAGCGTCACTCGTAAACTGCGCAATTATAATCCCCACATCATATTATAAGCATAATAATGTCTTTAAAAAAATGCTTTAAGTAATAAGCATAGAAATGTGTTAAGCATTTTTTAAAATCATAATATTAAGCAAAGTTAAGTTATTATAATAATGTATAAACAATGTGTTAAGCATATTTAAAATTCATAATATTGTGTAATCATATTTAAAATTAATAAAATTAAGAATATTTTTACAAACATCGTGTAGTAACTGGCTCTCGGCCAATGTGTTAAGCAGTACAAACGCCGTGCTGGAAACCTCGCTCGTGCGCCTTAGCGTTAAGTAATAAACATATTTAAAATAAAATAAAAACCGCACGGAGTGGGCGAAGACCGAGCAAAAACAAGAACACCGACCCGCTCAGCTGCGGCACGAAGCAAATAAGCATACATAAAATAACAACTCACCGGAACGCACCCCCACCCACCCCGGCGACCGCTCAGCTGCGGCACGAAGCAAATAAGCATACATAAAATAAAAACTCACCGGAACGCACCCCGCCTACCCCGGCGACATGTAACAAAATAAATGGTGTGTAGGGAAGCATGTTCTCACACCGGTGGCCGCGATGTGTCTGAGGGGACCTGTTGACAAAACACCTGTCGCTAGGGAAAGTGTTGACCGATGCGGCGCGTGGCCGGAGGGGGGAAAGTGAAAGCGCCACTCCCGGACGCGCTCGCGAACGCCCCAGGGGGCAAGTTGTTATGTCGGACACAGGCGGCGAGGTCAAAAACAAAGCCGGAGGGAAAGACCCACAAACCTACCGGCTAACATCACGGTAATTAATCCAAGTCTTTACGGAAACGGGAAAACCTTTCCACGACACTAGGAAACGTTCGCCACACTTTTTATGAATTTTATTCACTAAATAAGTATCGGGGTACGCAGTTACCTGAATCTCAGGACCATAAAATCCGCCTTTAATTTCATTACCGTCCAAATCACTCAAATGAAACACACGTGGAAAATTATTCATAACTCTGACCACTCTGAAAACTTCGTGCGACCACCTCGGTTTGAAACCCTTCTCAAACACTGTCTTGTGTTTTGATATACGTACGTACGAACCCACGCGAGCCTTTAACGGTCTAGAATCTATTTTCTTAACATATCTGTAAACTGTTTGTAGCAAAGAGTTATCCCTCACAGCATTCGGAGCCTTGCCTATAGTGCGGTGGAACCTATTATTGTAGACAGAAAGTAATTTCGGTTAAAGTGTAAGCCACTTATAATTTCCTTGTGCCGAGAACTCACGGTAAAGCATGTCCTTGAAAGTCCTATTAAAACGTTTTTCAACAGACGCCTTGACTTCGCTATAACTAGAGTAGTGATTAATTGCGTACTTTTGCATTAAGGCTTGAAAATGTTTATTGTAAAATTCCGCTCCAGCGTCGCTTTGAATATTCTTAAAACTTCCCGCCTCATTTAAAATACTCTTCATGGCCGCGGTGACTAATATTCCCGTCTTTCGTTTAACTGGAACCGCATAAGCACGTTTGCTATAGACATCTATAGCAGTAAGGATGTACTTGAAACCGCTATTTATCCTGCTGTACGGAATCATCTCCACCAAATCAATCTGTAATAAATCGCGAAGCCCATATGTCAACACACGTCTACGAGGAAAATTTCTGCGAACACCGCGATGCAGTTCATTAGAAATCCCACGTTGTGCGACACTCATTTTACGATATATCCAGCTTCCTTCAACTCTTCAAGAATAGATATCACCTCGTTGCTATGTCCGGTATGGCCAGCAGCTTGCGAGGCCATTAGTAATCTGAGGCGAGCAATAAGTTGGTTCGGGTTGTCCCAATAGATAAATTGCTTTGTGCGTTGCAAATCCAATTGTTTTTTGTAACAAGCCACTTCCTCGCTGAGATGAGTCAATAGTCGGAAACAATCCCCTAATGATATCAAACTTTGCATGCGTTTCGCTTTTATATCGTTTCGTCGCAGGATCATTTTTTTTATAATAGGCATTTGTAATATCTAGTAAATGTCCGTATTGTTTTAAGGCAGAATCGGAGTAGGTGTGCGGCACTCGGCGGAACAATAATTCGAATAAGCCGGGAGCAGGCTGTATCAATTCTTCGTTGACGCGAATTAAATTATTATCGTGAAAAAATACTTCCGTATCCCCTAAGAACCAATGGTTGTTGCGTTTATAGAGACCGTAGGTCCCATCACCCGAGCGAAGGTTGTAGCTCCGTAAGTAAGACTGTAATTCACCCAATGAATCATTCATAACATTGTGATGTATACTAGTGTCAGAATCATAACCATCACTCATTACCGGTTCCGGCTTCACCTCTGAAGACTCTTGTTTCGGAACAATATCACGTTGCGGGATAGACTGCACAAACGACTGTCCAAGACTATCCAAACGCGAATTAACAGACTTGAACATTTCCTGATTAATCGCATCCCTCTCCATTCGCGCTCGCTTAGCCAAAATATATTTGGCACGTATGTTCCGTATGACATGATCTAAAGCGTTCGCCTCGGCAGACATGACTGAAGATAACCATACAGCATAAAGCCTTTTTATATACAAAATATCTAAGTTTTAGGAGGCGGTCTCGGAGGTGTGGGCCGCTTAGCAACAGTCCTCGCAGTCGATGCAGAAACCAATCCATCAACACCATTCTTAACAACACCAATAGTACGAGCCAATTGAGAAACACGTTGCGAAATGTCAGCGCCACTAGCGGTAAGTTTCAATATCAGTTCCGCCAAGATACCGTTTACCTTTTCTATAATCGCATTCTCAAATAGATCGAGTTTATTCTCCAACAAAGTAACATACATATCACCCAACTTTGTTGGCAGTACCGACAGACGAGAATTGATTTGGTCCACAGACCGCTGCTCCTTCACCTCCATATTACGTAAAAACTCGATAATACCAACCTGCACATCCCGTACATTGACTAACGACAAATTGAGCTCCGTAAACCGATGCAACAGCTCCTCCGTCACCGTGCGAGTGATTACACTCGCGACCGAGTCGATATAATGTTTACTCGCGCCATCCCCAGCATCCTTTGGCATACCCACACGCTTTAAAAGTTTTCCGCCCAAATCGCAATTCCCATCAAGATCGCGAGATATACACGAGTCAAGCTGACGTTTCAGAGGACCACCTCCAAACTTTGATACGCTGTAGGACATCCTTCAATGACTCGCAACAATAAAATGATCAAAACCACAACGATACCTACCATTAAGTAAAGGATAATCCTTTATGATAACAAGAAAACCATGTTCATTTTTCCAACACAAGAAGCACATATCCTTAAACGCGCGAAACTCCATATCACTGTTTACATGATCATCGTAGGCATGTCGCAAATTAAGCATATCCATGCGGAAAAGCACGATAACATTCGCATTATCACGAAGCAAATGTTTAGGTATTCTGCCATAAGTTTGACCTAGGTAAAAACAATCAACATGTGCGTGTCGACCCATAGAAAAATACTGTTGTATGATTCCTTGTTTCTCACACATTATATCGTCAAACACAAACACTGAATTGGCCCTGGCCTCAGCAGGAGGTACCACATCAGCATTTTCCGTATACGGGAAAAATCCCAAACCTTCCACCACTCTAAGAACCATAGCCAGCCGTTTATACTTTGGTTGGTGCAGCGATTTTGAATATAGATACACATTCTCGAACCGAAGACCGTTCGGTTCCTCGAGTAAACTAAGTAGGACACACGTTTTTCCGCATTCGGACGGACCGACAATCAAACATCTTATTGTCGAAGGTAATAAAGAACCATGCCGCGACTCGCGAGCACTGGCTTCATCAGCCTGTGTAATCCACACAGGCAGCGACTCGCGCTGTGGCACTACTTCCATTAGGCAACTACACAGAAAACTATAAAAACAGCGTACTTATACCAACTCGAATCAGTATAGTGTTATGCGTTGTACACGAAAGAAAGTACAAAGAGGTGGAGGAATAATAAACTCTGTTATTAACAAGCTGCCAGTAGAATTACATCTGCCAGGATATAATTACTGCGGTCCGGGAACGAAACTCGCCAAGAGGCTAGCACGCGGAGATACAGGAGTCAACTCCCTTGACGAGGCGTGTCGTCTCCACGATATTAGCTATTCTAAAAGTAATAACCAAAGTGACAGACATATAGCCGACGGTATATTAGCGAACAAAGCCGCACAAATAGCAAAGAATCCCGCAACGAAATTCGGTGAAAAGATTGCAGCGTGGGGAGTCAATAAGATAATGAGAGTAAAACGTTAGATTGGCGGCGGTGTCTCAACAAAGAAAAACCGCGCAAAAAAAGGCGGGCTACTACCTTTCATTTTCCCAGCGCTGGCAGCGCTAGGCAGCCTGATTGGCGGAGCGGCGGGTATAGCCAAGACCGTGAACAACGCACAGCACAATAGTAAAATGTGGGCGCTTGCAAAAAACGGTTCCGGCCTATACCTGCGTCCCTACCCAAAGTCAGGGGGAGGGGTCAAGCGGAGAAGAAGGAAGAGGGGCAGGAAAAGGAAATGAGGATACTGAGTAACCTGCCAAAGCGAGCCCTTACCACCACAGACATAAAGACAGCAATTAGGAAATTAAAAATTCCACATTTTAGAAACGTGTTTATGAAGGATAAATTACCCACAAAACCATATCACAACGAGAGCGGTATTATTAATTTAGATACGAGTAAGGGGCCCGGAACACATTGGGTAGCGTATGCCAAGGCCGGTCGTACGGTTCGATATTACGATAGTTTTGGAGACCTGCCGCCCCCTTTAGAAATGCAGCGATACCTGAGAAGCTGCAAAACAACATATAATTACGATAGACAGCAAAAGTTAAACTCATTCAACTGCGGACACTTGTGCATAAAGTTTCTCATCTCGGTATATAAGAGAACCGGCTTCGAAAGAACATGTCCATCACGCTAATACTAAGTGGAAACACATTGGAACTGTGTTCAACACACTTCCCACCGATCGACGTAAGTGATGGGTTATGGCAGCTCGCTCTCATGGATTTTACCGTATACAATTCCATCCCGAACGTGGACGAAAACAACCGAATGTTTAGGTACAAGCTGAAGAACGAAGAGATGACGCGAGAAATTAAATTACCTATAGGTTCCTACGAAGTCTTAGACATTGAAACGTATATTAAACAACACCTACCCACAGACGTAATGTTTTCGTTGAAAGGTAATCCAAACACTCTACAATGCGTATTGCACAGCAATGCACAAATCGACTGCACCGGCGACTGTTCCCTAGCCACGATGCTTGGATTCGAACCGGAAGTCTACGAGGCGAATAAAATTCACGAGTCGACACAGCCCGTAAACGTGATGCCGGTAAACGTGATTAGAATCACGGCGAATATTATTGGCCACAGCTTCCTTAATGGAAAACCAAACAGTACGATACACGAATTTTCCCCGAACGTTCCTCCAGGATATAAGCTCAGTGATACGCCTCAAACACTCATTTACAGTCCGGTTACCGTGCAACAAATAAGAGAGTTGGTTATTAGAGTGGTAGACCAGAACGGTAAATTAATCAACTTTAGAAACGAGGTGATTACACTACGCTTACATTTGAAAAAAGTATGGGCGTAAGATACTTTGGTTTGCATAAAGGGGCGGGGTGAGCAAGCATAGAGCCAGTACGAAAGCAAACAGCAAGCGGTTAACACCTGCCAACGTGAGGTTCCTAGAAAAATTAGGTTTCAAAGTATTTCCAAATGGAATATAGTATACTCGATGTGCAACAATCACCGCAGTTTGATGATGCAGTCTCAAAATGTGAAATGCACATGTACAAACCATACATTGCGGGACCGTACGAGCCAAGCTCCGAGATAGTTATAGCAATACAAAACTCTGACGTGTATACGCACATTGCTAAATCGTTTCTGCGAATTCGCGGTGCATTCACGAAACCAAACGGGCAGAAACCAGACAATGCAAAAATCGTAAACAATGGTATACTACATATGATAAATCGAATATCATTCGAACTTAACGGCGTGACAATCGACGAGGTACGTGAAGTTGGAATTGTGACAACTGTGAAAAACTATTTATCGTGCACGCGTGATCAAAAATCCGTAAATAAGATGGCGGGATGGTGTCCGGACGGCGACTACAGTTTACCTCTTACAGCGCAAGTCGAGTTTGAAATATGCGTTCCGTTGAACCAGTTGCTAGGCTTTGCAGAAGACTATAAACAAATATTAATAAATTGTAAACAAACGCTCGTTATAATCACCGCAAACAGTTATATTAACGCTATAATGGACACAAGCGATCAGCCACAGCAAGTGACATTAAGTTTGCAATCTATCGACTGGCTTGTTCCGCATGTAACTGTAAGCCCCGCCCAGCGCACACGGCTGTTGAAAATGATTGAAAAAGGCCGCGACATAGATATGGCTTTCAGATCGTGGGGAGTAGAAGTTTACCCGAGTGTACCACCATCACAGAGCATCAGTTGGGCTGTAAAATCTAGCTTCTCCAGCGAACGCCCTCGTTATATAATAGTGGCATTTCAAACCGGCAGGCATAATGTACTAGCCGCAAACAAATCTAAATTCGACCATTGTAATTTACAAAATATCAAGGTCTATCTTAATTCCGAGGCGTATCCATATTCGGACCTAGCAATAAACTTTACGAATGGTTACTACCTACTTACATATAATATGTACTCGGACTTTCAAGCGAGCTACTACGGTAGACTAAATACGCCTCTACTTGACCCGATGGGATTTAAAGATAAGGCCCCTCTCTTTGTATTCGATGTGTCACGTCAAAACGAAAAACTGACCTCAACCGTCATAGATTGTAAAATAGACATTACCGCAGCAAACAATATACCGCCGCTAACACAGGCATACGCAATTATTCTACACGATAGATTAGTATCGCACAACCCGAGGGATAAAAGTATTAAAATAATGAGCTAAACGCGATATATGTTCAGTCGTGTCTCAGCCGCCATGGCGAAGTGTGTTAACCTCCAAGGCTTCTTCTCACAGCACGGGTTTATCGTTAAGGAAGTTAGCATCGCAGACGCGGAAGGGAACGTGATTACGCGCTCGTTTCAACCACCATTTGCGTGGGAACATTTAATTAGAAAACATCAACAAACAAACACGTGGCTCACCAACACCTTCCACAATCTGAAATGGGAAGACGGAATATTTCCCTACACAAGCCTGCCAAACATATTGACGGCACACCTGAGTGGAACTATAATGGTCGCCGGAGCCGAACAGAAACGTTGGCTAGCTAAACATTGTCGCAAACATGTGCGCATAGTGAACGTTCAAAGTGAATATGGCTGCCCATCATTAAAGATATTAGATAAAACGTACAGCAACAACCGCAGAGGCACAAGACCGGTATCGTCACGCCACAACGCAGCGCTGCTCAGAGCATGGATGGTTGAAAACATTGCCGAGAGCAATGATAAGGCAGAAATGTCAGAGGAGGAGGGGTAGGCTGCAAGGTCGCAGCAAGTGGCGAGAACGTAAAAAACAAAAACAAGATGTCGGTATAAATATAGCTCGGTGGTCCAGAGCTAACGGGTGTGTTGGAATGACGTTCGACCCAACAGCACACTGCCTGGAGGTAACGCCGGGCTTCCGCCGCGTGTAGTATGTCACTCCGGACGGTCATTTTCAGCTACATGTATGCAACTTTGATCATCATTGGGTGAGTGACTGCGACGAGGAGAACCCAGACATCCTCGAGACGCCCTGCAAGCTGTCAGACTGTGTCGTACACCATATACGGCCAGATACTACTTTCCCCACAACGCTAGAAGAACTTAAGGCAGCAGCCGACACTGAAACTATAAGTTCAGTCCCCGATTATTCCTCCGTAACGTGTGAACTGACACGCATCACGAAGCCAGAGACTATCGTTCGTTGGGTAGAGAGGTGCGGTGGACTTATTCACTATACCATATATGGTAATCATAGATGGTACACATCGTGCAGCTTCCTACAGTGTAGACTCTTCCGCTTCAAACCCCTCGTATAACAATGTTACGTAACCGCAAACCAAGGACTCTGAATGAAGCGATCACAATAAGACATAATGTTGGGCGCTGGGATGAAGACTATATACCTGACGCTATAGACATACACGATGATCCTGTATTCTACCCGCTGTGGCATCTACCGCCGGACCCAACACAGTGTGAAAGGCAGGCATGCACTATGTTTGACCCTACCAAAAAAAGATACATGCTTACCCATGCGGGTTTGCATAGTATAGAATACCGAATACGTTTCTTTGATACAAACAATCCAAACATTATCAAAGCCTTCACATACCTCGAGTACTGCAGAGACAACACGCATTTCCGATTGAGGTGGGAACCGAAACGGCCATATAATACTGTGCAACGTGTGAGCGTGTTTCAGTGTGAGGGTAAAGACTGTATTGTCCATTTGAGCCATCCGCATGCACGCTTCCCATGCACGCGTCACGACCTCGAAACATCCAGAATACCTGCTGAAGAATCCAGTTACGCCGAGACGTGTGCCGGATCATCACATTCTCGCTATGACATGCAATTACCAACAGGATGGATATAAACGCATGACATGCCTTGTAGTCACCATTTGTGTCCGTTGGGGCGAGCTTATATATTAAAATTAAACAACTTCTCAGTGCCTTCGTATCTAAATACCCAAGTAACAGGTCGTGCACCGAAACGTTGCCGTTTGATGCCACTCCTCCTCCTGCAATGAACTGTTCAGAATGCCGTGATTGCATAATACATTTAATTATTCATCTGGTAAATATTGTTTTAAATAGACCCGCAGGTCCGTGCGTGAACAGTCGTGCAGTAACAGTGACGGTGTAAAGATGGCTAGCTTTAAGCCCCGGAACACGTATCCAGATGTAACTCCAAGCGTAGGCAGTGTAGAGTATAGCGAGTGGAGCCAGGGCGCGTTGAGACATGTTACGGAAGAATGTGACTTTACAGTGCACTCGAAACATATACACAACCCAAGACCGGAAGACCTGCCTCTAGAAGTGATTCCCTGCCCCGGCTTCGGCGAGTGCTGCGTTAGTATGCTACGCACCGATACAACTCTACCCACAACAAGTGCAGAGGTCTACGCACACGCCTTCGAGACGCAGCCGCCATTGCCCGCCTGCAGCCAGACTTCACCGCCGCCGGTAGAGCCGAGACACCGACGCCGCCCTTCCGCCCGCAGAGCGCGGGGCCTGGATGAGGGCGACCTGGGTCCAGCGGTGAGCAGTGACCAAGCAATGGACGAAAGAGTGTTAGACATTGCCAGAACCGCACTGCGCAAAGTACTTACAGACCTTTTAAAGAAAATATCATTTATTTTATACAGAACTTTTATTTTATGCGTAATACCATTTATACGTTAAATTGTTTTCAGTGTAATATCATTTATGCGTAAAAACATAAATTGTAACTTTTATTTTATACGTAAATTTGTAACTATTAATTTCAATGTAACGTTTATATGTAAAATTGTTTTCATGTTTTGTATTATTTTATACGTAAAAAAATTGTAACTTTTATACATAAATTGTTTATACGTATTATATTGTAACTTTTAATTTCAATGTAACGTAATAAGTTTGTAACTATTCCAACGGGTGTGGGATATTAAATACATAAAAAAAATGTCTCGAAGTATTTTTCTTTCTACTTGACCCTGACAACCACACTAATGTGTTCACTCTTGACCTTGCAAACCACATAAATAACTAATGTGTTCACACTTGACATTGCAAACCACATAAATATTTTTTAAAAATGTCTTCACACTTGACCTTGCAAACCACACTAATGTGTTTACTCGTGACCTTGCAAACCACATAAATATTTTTTTAAAATGTCTTCACTCGTGACCTTGCAAACCACATAAATATATTTCTTAAATGTGTTCACACTAAATTTTGTCTTAAGATGGAAAAAGTCAGTGTGACGTACATGTTTACGGACGTGTGGTGAAAGTGTGTCCGACCCGGACTGACCTAGCTGGGCATGCATAAATACCGCCGGCGGGAGGTGATTGCTTGCATTTGATGTCCGCGCATGCTACGTGAGGTAAGTCTCATCCGCTAGTGTTAATTGTATTACACATTTTCTATTAATCACGTCTCTACGCGGTCACTCCCGCTGGCTGGACGGACTCCCTCCCCGACTGCCGGCTGGGCGGACTCCCCTCCCCAACTGCGGGGCGGGGAAAGGCTCGTTGCCATGACAACACGGAGCGGAGGGGAGTGTGCTCAGTCGCGTTTACGGCGCGCGCAGATTAACAAGTTCACAGTCGCTCAGTCATGTTTACAGCGACACATAGTTTGCGCTCACGTAGCTTGGGCTTCACTCAAGACCCTTTCCTTTAATATTAACAAATGTTGTTTATGTTTCCAGAACTTTATTTGTACCGCTGAACGTAACTTCCCGTCTATCCCCTCCTCGCCATGTCTACTCCCCCCGAGGCGAAGCGACCCCGTCCCAGTGAGGCTTCCACGTCGGGCACTCGCGACAGCGCGCGGGCGTCCGGGGTGGAGCCGCGTGAAGCTGGCGACTTGCCTCCCCTGGAGAGTGTTATCTTGGACTCCGCTTTTGCTAACCGGATAGTGGACTTTCGGATCGGAAATGATGTTGAGCCTATTGATCTCGATTTGGACCGGTTTCTACAGAGATGTAGGGTTCCCTTTCTGGCCTTAACTTCCGTCTTGGTACGCCCTTTTAAAGTCTACATTTCACTCTCGGCTTCATTTGTTAAGGAATCTGTGGAGGGAGGCGAGAGTGAGACATTTCATTTTACAACCCACTCAGCCGCGGTAATGCTCTCTGATGAGGTAGGGGAAATCTACGATTCAGTATTCATTCCGGAAGTCAATAGGAACGTTAGCGAATTCGCTGCTCGTGGCAGTGGGTGGGCTCTACAGCGATTGATTAACATGGATGTACATGTTTCAAGCTATAGGGCTTTCACCGTTGGCGCGCCGCACACGAAATTACCAACGTTTTTATCCAATAGGAAAGCTTGTGTCAATATTGAATGTCCCGAGCAGCATTGCTTTCTGTATGCCGTTATGGCAGGTGTGATGACTGCGGAAGGCAATGTTAGCCGAGCCAGTTCATATCCGGATCCACTTGTGGCTTTCAATACGTCTGGTTTGAGTTTCCCGTCTACTCTCCATCAGATTAAGACATTCGAGAGGAACAATAATATTTCCGTTAACGTTTATGCTTGCGTAGACAGTAAGGGGAATATTGTTGATGAATGTTTTAGTGGCAAGTCTGTATCCTTTATCCAACCTCTTCACGTATCCTCTGAGCGAAGAGCGAGACATGTAAATATTTTAGCGATTCGTTCTAGTGGCGCGGCAGAGCACCTACACTTTGTAACAATTAAGAGTCTGCCCAGATTATTGCATTCACAAATATCCCGAGGTAATGGTAAGAAATGGATTTGCGAGCGCTGTCTTCAATACTTCCCAAGTGAAGACAGGTTAACTTCACACACTATTCTCTGCAGCCAGCATCAAGCAGTGCGTTCCTGTTTCCCTACAGAGGAGAACAAATATTTACAGTTTACAAATATTGCAAAACAGGATCGCCTCGGCTTTATTGCGTACTGTGACACCGAGTCATACCTTAAGCCGATATCCACCTGTTTACCCGGTGATGAGACATCTAATACCACACGGGTAAACGAACATGTACCATACGCATGCAGCATTTTGTTAGTGTGTGGATACGATAGCTCTTTGACCAGGTATGTGCAATTCGAGGGTGATAATTGTATTGCTGAAATGATCGCCGAATTAATTTCAATGACAAAGTGGGTATGTGATATTTATTCAAAGACCGTTCATATTAAAACGCCGACTCCAGCCGTCTCTGCAAGGCTTGCGAGTCAAACACATTGCCATATCTGTAAGAAGGTATTGGCTGGGCAGAAGGTGCTCGATCACTGCCATTTGACTGGTGAAATACGTGGTTATGCCCATTCGAAATGCAACCTGGCTTTCAGGATGCAAAAGAAACAGCTTGTCGTGGTATTCCATAATTTGCAAAATTATGATGCCCACTTTTTAATGAAGCATTTAGTTTCGCGGCGGATTGCACAGCCAGACGGCTCCTTTGTTGTGGAGAATCCCGGCGAGGTCAACGTATTAGGCGTAACTCTAGAGAGTTACAAATGTATTACTAAATACATACCTGTCTCAGGTAATGCACAAGGAGGCGTGCGCGCTGTGCGTCTTCGATTTATTGATTCACTCAACTTTTTAAATTCATCTCTGGAAACTCTCGCTGGCAATCTCACGCCGGATCAGTTGAAACTCACCCGTTCAATGTTTCCGAATGACGCACAGTTTCAGTTAGCTACGCATAAAGGTGTGTTTCCCTATGACTTTGTTACGTCTAGTGAACGTTTGCAGACTGCCTCGCTACCAACAAAGGATGCGTTCCATAACGTATTGAGTGGCACGGACGTGAGTGATCTGGACTATACTCACGCTCAAAAGGCTTGGGACGTCTTCCATTGTGCCACATTGAAAGAGTACGCACTTAGTTACCTTAGGGTGGATACTTGTTTGCTGGCCGATATATTCGAATCTTTTCGTTTCGTTTGCCTACAGCATTATTCGCTTGATCCCGCTCATTACATTACCGCTCCCTCGCTCGCATGGGATGCACTTTTAATTAAAACCGGTGTGCGTCTTGATCTTGTGACCGACCCGGACATATACCTCTTCCTAGAGTCTGCCGTTCGTGGAGGTATTACAAACGTAAGTCGATGTCACGCGAAAGCCAACAATGTGTACATGTCCAGTCACGACCCGAGCCTTCCGTCTTCATACATTTGTTATTTCGATGTTAACGCACTGTATGCTCACACAATGTTGGATAAGCTTCCTGTGGGTAATTTCCAATGGGTTCCCAAGGATGAGTATACGAGTTGGGATTTCAACACCATTGACATCGATGGTGATACATCATTTTTCGCGGAAGTAGATTTGACCTTTCCCGATGATTGTCACGATCGCCTATCAGATCTGCCTCTGGCCCCTGTGAATGGCGTACCGCCAAACGTGCGTATGAGTAAATTACTTTTAACTCTCGCGCCGCGTACTAAATATATTGTTCATGCTACATCACTGCGGCACTACGTTCGGTATGGGGCGGTCATCGGCCAGGTTCACCGCGTGCTGCGGTTTGCGCAGGCGGCCTGGATGAGGGACTATATAGCCTTTAATGCTGAGCGTCGTGCCCAGGCTGCGAACCCCTTTGAGAAATCGTTTTTTAAATTACTGTCGAACTCGGTTTACGGAAAAAGTTTGGAAAATACGCGAAAGCATAAGGATATACGCATCGCTTCCCGATACGATTCCATTTATGGGGCGGCTGAGCTGATTGGTCGTCCGACATTCAAGGCTCGGCGAATCATCGATGAGAGTTTAGTCCTCATAGAGATGCTTAAAGGGACGATTACCTTTGATAGACCATTGTACACAGGTGTCGCCATTTTATATTTATCAAAATTAGTCCTCTACGATTTTCATTATAATTACATGCAAAAGAAATTCCCTCCACAGTCTCTGCATCTCCTGTACACGGACACGGATTCTTTAATTTACCACGTTGTGTGTGACAACATTTACGATTCGATTCGCCCCGATTTAGCTTCCCGTTTCGATACATCAAATTATGCTCCAGGTAATGAGCAACGCTTCCCCTTGGTTAATAAGGGTGTAACGGGGGTGATGAAGGATGAGGCCGCTGGCAATGTCATCACGGAGTTTGTTGGTCTTCGCCCGAAGCTTTACGCGTTTAAGATGGAGGACAGTTCTTCTACGCGTAAGGCGAAGGAAATCAAGGCCAGCGCACTGCGTTCACTCCTGTTTCCTCAATACCTGGAATGCTTGCTTCAAAATTCACGGGTTCTCGCGACCCAACACCATTTCCGATCGCGAGGCCACACTGTGTTTACGGAGCGTGTGACCAAGGTAGCATTGTCTTCAGGAGATGATAAGCGTTGGCTTTCTGAAGACGGTGTCAGCACTCTACCTTGGGGACATAAGGACCTACGCCTTTCCCCGGACCATGATTAGCCCTTTCATATTGTTACGTTCAGCTATGCTGTCGTCTCCGAGTCATGGGGTGGCCTAGCGCTTCGATCCTCCCACCATTGCACGTGGAGAATAACCTAGTGGTATGTCACAGTACACAAGTAATTTAATTTCCTATTTAAAAAAAGTTATCTCTTTTACACAAGTAATTTATTTAACAAAAATTAATTTTAACATATTTTATATAATTATATTTTAAAGCTAGAATGATTTTAACGTAATTTTTTATCTGTTTATATATTTTACTTTCCACAAGTAATTATTTTATACACACGTAAGTGTTTTTAATTTAAAGTTAGAGTGATTTTAACGTAATTTATATAATGTTTTTTAAAGTTAGAATGGTCTTAATGTATTTTGTTTTAAACATGTAATTTAATGTTCCTCTTTTACAAAGGTTGATGTAATTTATTTTTTTCTTTACAAGTTTTAACGTAATCTATTTTAAAAATGGAATTTTTTATCTACACATGTTTATATATTTTAATTTACACAAGTAATTATTTTTTCTTTACAACTCTTAACATAATCTCTTTTACACAAGTAATTATTTTCTCTTTAAATTATCTTAACGTAATTTATTTTCATGCATTTTACATTTATTTCTTTTACACGACTAATATATTTAAAAAAAGAAATGTTAATGTAAATGTTTTACACACTTGGGTTATGCTGTAGGTACTACGTATGTATTGTTCTGCAGATCTCCCCAACACGAGATGGCTGTAACAACTTGTGCTGATATGTCGGCCCTTATACCGAAAGAGATGGCCGAGCTGTTCTTTACGGAGGAGGGTGGGCCACAGCCACCGCGGGACCGTGAGCCTGAAGTTGGCCGTAGCGATGGCTCTACCGCGCGCCGAGGGAGTTGAAGAGTTGGCGGGGCCTTCGGGGTTGGAGTTGTCCGCCAACCGTGGATGAGCGACGTGGCTATTATATATATACCAAAAGTTAAATAAAACCAACATTCTTTTTTACTCGTGTGTTGTCTACATTATTTCTTTTTCCACCTCTGTATATTCCTTGTGCTTGCTCCTATACTGTACACAGCGATGGCCTGACCTTGCTCCTCTGTGGAAAACACTTTCACTGTCACCCAGCAGGTAAACACATTCCTGGTCGCCGGCGCACGAGCAGGGCTTCCAGCACGGCGTTTGTACTGCTTAACACATTGGCCGAGAGCCAGTTACTACACGATGTTTGTAAAAATATTCTTAATTTTATTAATTTTAAATATGATTACACAATATTATGAATTTTAAATATGCTTAACACATTGTTTATACATTATTATAATAACTTAACTTTGCTTAATATTATGATTTTAAAAAATGCTTAACACATTTCTATGCTTATTACTTAAAGCATTTTTTTAAAGACATTATTATGCTTATAATATGATGTGGGGATTATAATTGCGCAGTTTACGAGTGATGCTCCAGCGGGCAACATCTCGCTCTCTCTATGCGGGATTTTTGAGATTATGTTTCTTTAGTCATAGCTAATATGGCGGGTGGGGCTTTTAAGCATACTGAAACATGGCGGGTTATTTTCGAAATTTCATAAACATGGCTGTATTTTTTTTAAATTTAAATATAGCGGTATTTTATTTCTTTTCGAAATTTAAATATGGCGATTAAGCATACTCTGTGTGGAGGGTTTTAGTCATAGCTAATATAGGGGTGGGGTTTTATAGACATATCTTTTTTTCGAAATTTGGTGGTTGGGAATTAAACATTGCGATTAAGCATACTTGTAGTTGGGGGTTGGAGGGGTTTAGTCATAGCTAATATGGGGTGGGGTTTTATAGGCATAGCTAGAATGACTGTATTATTTACGCATAGCGATATATTTTTTTTTTCGAAAGTTAACTGTTTAGGCATAGCTAGTATGACTGTATTTTTTTTAAATTTAAATATAGCGATATTTTATTTCTTTTCGAAATTTAAATATGGCGATTAAGCATACTCGGAGTGGGGGGTTGTAGACGTTTCTTTTCGACTATAATATGGCGGGTTAAGCATATTTAAATATGGCGGTTGTGGAGTGGTGGGGGGTCTATAGGCATATTTTTCTAAATTTAAACATGGCAGAGATTGTGGAGTGGTGGGGTCTATAGGCATAGCTAGTATGGTTGCATTTTTTTTAAGACATGGCGGATGCTTTTCGAAATTTTAAAGACATAGCTTCTTTTAGGCATAGCTTCTTTAAAGCATATGTTCGTTATTTAATTCCCCATACTTCATCTGGTCCCGTGGTCTAGTGGTCAAGGCGCACGCCTCGTAACCACGACGTTGGTGCGTCCCCGGGATCGAATCCACCCAGTGCCCAGGATTTTTTTGTATACAATTCCCGACTTCGGAGCGACGGTGGCGCGCTCCGGTAACTAAAGGCTGAACTAAGATGGCGGCCTCCAGCAGACGGTGGCGCGCCCTGGTAACCAATGTCAACAACAATGGCGGCCCGCACGTGACAAGATGGCGGCGCCCATGGGGGTACTGTGGCCTGTGTTTACATTTCGATGTTTACATCGGTCCCAGTACTCCTTACCTCCCCCTACTTGTGTCCTTTTGCTCAGACCTCTTTGGCATTGGAAGGATTTCTTTTGGTGAAACTGGAGTTCTAGCCTTAGCGCCTGAGCAACCTGGCTTGTTTATGTCTAAGACTATTGATGGTTCACATGTGTAGGGAGGATTCACAGGATTAGGATCGTCCACATTAGGAACTGACCTACGAATATCTTGAGTTGTTTGACACGTTGACTGTTCTGAGTCAACTTCTTTGTCCACTTGAGAAGATTCTGCTCTGTTATCTCCACGTTCTTCACTACAACGTTCACTATTTTGTGCGAAAACAGTGACACTAGAAGGAAGAAAGTCTTTGTCCGTGAATACATCAGAATTGATAGGCCAGATCCCACATGCTCTAAAAGCATTTCCTGCTTTCTCTAATGTTGCACACCTTTCATAAGCTTTACCAAACAATTCACAAAACTGGTAGGGAGTTATGTTTCTTCCAGGATGTGTCACTAACCATTTGTTGCATTCATCAGCATAGAAAGCTTTCAGTGGTCTGAAAAAGCTTCTGTCAAGTGGTTGCATTTTGTGGCAACTGTGGGGTGGAAGTGTCAGCAAATGTATGCAATGACAATTTACATTGCCAAAACATTTTCCTCCAAGTGCCTAAACCCACAGCAAAATATTGAGCATTAGAGAGACTGAGACTTCAAATTAAAACATTACTTTAAACAATTTAATTTATGTTTAGTTAGACATACACGGGTGAGGGGCAAAGATCCGCATGAAACACGTAGTGCGGATCTTTACCCCGTCATTAGTTGTGGATGCTTGCCCCAGAGCGCAGTCTGGCCTGTGCGCGACTCCTGCTGCTACCTGTGTTTAACAATCTCTACTACTACCAATGCACAGTAACCATAAAGAAGCACACTTTCTTCCTGTGGTTTTATAAATCCTTCCCGATCGTTGTTCCCGGCGACATACATTGTTTTGTATTGCTGCAAAATTACATCAGATTATAGTAAATTAGTTCTTACCTCATTATGTTCGCTAGGTGTTATACACTGGCACGACACACATGGCAATAAACGACCACAATGGCGACACTTTTCTTGACTGGGTAAATGTTGCCAAGAATTTTCATTAATACAAAATATTCCAAGATAGGACCTTTGCCCCACGCGGATTTTTGCCCCATCTTACTCTACGTCTGCACTTGAAGCGATGGACAAAAAGTTCGTGACATCGAACAGTTATAAAGAAATCGTATTGATGTGAATAAGATCGGTTCTGTACCAGACATCGGTGCATTAACACCTGACAGCATACAGTATCTTCACAGTATTGGACAAGTGCTGAATAAATATGGAAGACGAAATCCTCAATGTGGAAGATCCGGTCATTTTTGATGACAGCATTACGAAAATGGAATTGCACGAGTACCAGCATTTCCTGCTCGGACCGTACACACTACCATCGGAAGTACGTATTGCTGTACAGCACCAAGATATTTTTGCTTTACCTTCGCAGTCATTTCTACGTATAAGAGGCCCGCTGACAAAAGTGGATGGTATGCATCCGACAACGATGTCAATATCCTGCAATGGTATTCTTCACCTAATCGAGCGCATTACATATGTACTCAATGGTGTCGAGGTAGACCAGACAAGAGATGTAGACATCTGCTATGAAAAATTACCTTTCGCTCACACCAAAAGTACTCTGCTGCAAATATGGCCGGTTGGGCTCTCGAGGATGAATATAAGCTTCCTGTTTATGCCTAAGGAAACTTCGAAGTTTGTGTTCCTCTGTCCATGCTTCTTTGATTCGCTGAGAACTACAAGCATATAATTTTTAATTCGAAACAAGAGCTCGAACTGCTTCTAGCCAACACGCACATTAATAGAATTGTGGCCGCTGCAGAAAACCCCCAAGATGTCTCGCTAACACTACAGTCTATCAAGTGGATGCTGCCCCACATCCAAGTGAGCACCGTTGAACGAGTCAAGATGTTGAAGAACATAGAAAATGGCAAGAACTTCGATGTGCCATTCCGATCCTGGAGCCTGGAAACTTATCCTGGCTTGCCTCATAGTCAGCATATCAATTGGATAGTAAAGTCCAGCTTCGCTACGGAAAAACCAAGATACATCATCGTCGGGCTTCTTTTATACATTTTTTGTCAATGCAATGCAAGTCGTCAAGCAATAAGTGTGTTAGACCGTCTGTATTAAACAAGACGATGAAGCTAGTGCACGCGTATCGCGGCATGGCTTTCTGTTGCCTTCATCAGTGCGATGCATAATGGCAGGTCCATCCAACTGTGGAAAAACGTGTGTTATACTGTGTTTATTAGAGGAACCAAACGGCCTTAAGTTCGAAAACGTGTACCTAAATTTCAAGTCGTTGCAGCCAAAGTACCAGCGTTTAGCTACAGCCCTACATTCAGTGAATGGTCTGGAGTATTTTCCATTTAATATTAATGCAGATGGGATGCCTACTAGTGAGGCGAAAGCCAATTCAGTGTTTGTTTTCGACGATTTCATGTGCGAGAAGCGTATTTATAGTTTTGCGAGCAAGTCAGGAGAAGGACTCGTAAACTCGCTGATAAACAATCTACCTGTCGAGATACAGATTACCGGCTACAGGTTCTGCGGCCCCGGCACTAAAGTAGCCAAACGACTAGCTCGAGGTGATGTGGGCATTCATTCTCTCGATGAAAATTCCAAGTAGCTCGATATTGCCTGCACCGAGCTGACGAGATATTGGCGCAGGAGGCCGAAGCTATAAGTAAATTGTCGTAAATGGGACTAGGAGAGAAAATCGCGGCCTGGGGCATTTCCAAAATCATGAAGGATAAAATTAAATTAGGAATGGGTGCTCGTCGCCGGAACAGGCCCCGCAAGTGCAAGAACAAGCCTCTGCTGTTACCTGCCCTCGGAACACTCGTCGGAATCTCTGCTGCTGCTACGAACATAGCGAGGGCCATCAACACTAGCAACAACTAGAAAAATTAATTAAATTCCTTTTTCACGGGTAAAAAAACGGTGCAGGACTCTATGAGACAACGCAAATGTCATAGTACTTTTCGCATGGACGAACTTAATTTACGTCACGCTTATGACGATCACGTAAACACCGACATGACATTCCAGGAATTCAAAGACATGTGTTCCTTGTGTTGGAAAAAAAACACGTATTCCTTGTTATAGTCAAAGTCTGGCCTCTATATAAGGGTAGGTACAGACAAGGTTTCGATCAGTTTTTCGTCAAACATGAGTCATAGCATTTCTAAATTCGGTCGTAGCAGTCGAGACTTTTGTACTTTCTCAAGTCTCACGACTCCGATATCCGAAAATATGTTATACTACTTGCTCAAAAAGTATAAAGTATGAGAAATTAATTACTAGATTATCACGTTGCCATCGACCAGCGCGTGGAAACCTCGGATTCTAGAATTCGCGACATGATCGAAGTAACGAATGCAAAAAGATGTGATGACCTAAAGTCGCTCTTTTAGAAACTTAATTCGCTTCTTGTGAAAAGAGGTGTGTAAGCATGGATGAAAAAATCGATTTAGCGAAACAACTGCACGATGTGATCGAGGCAATTCGTACAAAGCACTTGCTCGCAAAGCAGCATAGATTAGCCGACAAGGTTCGTAGGAAAGAGGAATTGAAGCACCTGGGTACGCGACTCGATAGTTTGATATTCAGAAGGGATAAAGAAAATCGTGGGAAACCTGTTAAAATCAAAATCAAGGAAGAGACACAACCTAAGCCTGCAGCAAAACGTAAGCGAAGTCTCGAACAAACGCATGACACCAGCATGTATTTTAGTGCAGACGAAATAGAACATGGTAGATTTCTAAGGAAGAAAGTTCGTGACACAGGACTCAAACTCGGACCTCTAGCGAACGAGTACCTAGCTTCTTATGCGTCTGGAACAAGCGACACGTCTTATGGTGTGCGTAAACGCAGAAATAAATGGGTCCTTGGTTCAAAGGAAGTACATTTCTTGCCTACCGATAACATAGAGTTCTGTAAATACATTATTAAACTCACACGCGGTCTGGGTGAATTGTTGTTTCGCAAAAAGCCGCGATGGTATTCGGAGAAGAACTAGCGAAAATATGAAATACTAAAGGCCACACACTCAGCATTCGTAAACAACGACCTGAGTTCAAGAAGATTTAAGGACTATTAACATGAAAAATATACAATTATAGCCAGTCTTTTTTCGGAAATAGTGGGGGTGGACTACATAAACTTGATACTGTCAAAAAAAATTGACAATGTGTATTGGGACGAACCTATTGAGTAAGTTTCGGAACAGATTTTTGATGGCCTCAAAAAGTGTTGGAAACAATTCACACACAAATGAAATCTAATCCATTATAGAAGAATTACGGGAAGCGGGATATTGAATAGTGATCATGTCAAAGTTTGGCTTAGCGGGCGAGTTGCATAAACCCCGAAGACGTATGTCGAAAGAACAAAATCAACGAATTGGATGACAATTGTCAGTCTGACCTAATCAAGATGATTGAATATTTGCGTGTAAATAAAGTCTTGAAATAAATTCATCTTGTTATTGACACTTATTCCAAATACATTTGTACTAGGCCCTTAAAACATAAGACTGCAGCTGATACGAATGCGATTGCGAATATTTTGAAACAAAAACGTAGACCTGCATTATTGTAGATGGACGACGGGAAAGAATACTTTAATGCATCGTTCAAGGCATTGATGAAAAAAGGTACATCATCAATCACTACTCTACGTTTAGTGACGTGAAGGCATCGATAGCCGAACGTGCTATTCGTACGATGAAGAATAAACTGAATATAAATTTTACAGCTAACGGAATTACAAGTGGATGGATATCTTGCCGAAATTTTTGAGCGAGTACAATTCTACAGTGCATTCTACAACGAAAATGTAGCTAAAAGATGTAACGTACAATCGCCTGCTTTAAACTATTTACTCCCAAGTCAAGCAACTGGATCTTAGAAAGAAGGCAAATTTCGGCGACGTTGTGCGCATATAAAACGAGGAATATTTCATCGTCCCTTCAAAGGAAATTGGACTGGCGAATTATTTCATGTTTATAGAATAAACAATACATACCCTCGAACGTATTTTCTGGAAGACTTGAATGGTAAAAAAAATTCAGGTGCAGTTTACCAAGAGTAAATACAAAAAACTGGGTTTCCAGATACTGTTCTCGTAGAAAAGGTGTTAGGATGTTAGAAGGGAAAGGCCTTAATCCGTTCGTGGATTGATTAAATGATATTTTGAAACATTACATTTTTTTGTGTCATAGTTTGTAAATAATTTTTTTGTTAATAAATGTATGTGTAAATAAAATTTATGCATAAATGCAATTAGTGTTTTTTTATTACTGTAAATTGTGTGCATGCTCAGAGCGGTGTCCTCCGAGCAGTGTTCCTCGATGCGTCCAAAGGAGGAATGAAGGTAGATTTCCCCCACCATGCGGTCCTGGAAGAACCGGGGCTAGCACCCTGCGACCGTCGGTGGATGTGCGCTTGCAAATTTCTTCCCCTCCCTCCGCCTAGAGCGCACACGCCAATGTCCCGTGGCCATCCCCCGCCGGATGCGTGATATTCATCCGTTTCCTCTCGCAGCACTGCCGATCTGTATTCACATATATATTTTTAATATTAACATTTTTATAAATGTAACAAATTTTTATTGAAATTATTTTATAATTCTTTTTAAAGCTTTATTTAGTTTAGTGATGGAGGATTAATATTAACATACACACATACATTGGATTAATTTTATTACCTACCATTCCCCGTCCGGTACTAGAGGAATAGGTACAGATGACGCATTAAAATGTTGAATTAAAGTTTATTACACGTCGTTCTGCTTGTAAATTTTTTATAAGCACACGCAACATATAATTTTTCGGGTAGTAAAAATATAGCTTGTAATTTTAAATCACTTGCAGCCGCTTCCGACCTCGAGGAGCCAAAGGGACTACAAACCATGTGCGCTTATAAGAGAACTAGCAAACCCGGCGAACTCCGTTTCGCCACCAAATGGCTTCGTTTTATGTAACATTTCGTTTGGTGATTAAAAGATGAAGAAAAATTTTTTTTTGTTTTATATTTGAAAAGGAAAATTTTTATTTCATTTCACAACAGTAATGAATTCATTTCGATTACAAAAATTAAGTGTTATTTAGTTGAACTTCTCTAAGTAAATGAAAGTGAATCCAAAGTAAATACTGAATCGAAGCGTTATACGTGTCCGCAAATTATCCGTTTCATTGAAGTGCTCTTTGGTAAACCACATTTTTTGTTTTTTGGTCTGACGTTAACACAAACAAAGCGGATGGTTTCCCAACTCGTGAACACGCAACGTATAACTGCCCATGTGAAAAACAATGATTTTCTAAATTTATTCCGCAAACACTAAGCGATTGGCCTTGCGACTTATTAATTGTCATTGCGAACGCAAGGCGAACTGGAAATTGCAATCGTTTGAAGTGAAACGGAAGATCAGTCGGAATCATTGGTATTCGAGGAATACATACATTTTCACCTGCGTACTTTCCGTTAATAATGGTTGCCTCAGTCAAATTCGGCATAAGTCTTTTTACCGAAAGTCGAGTACCGTTGCAAAGTCGCGGTGGATTCAAATTACGCAATATCATAATAACTGTACCAACTTTGAGTAGCAAGTTATGTGGTGGAAATCCTGGTAACTCCAGAGAGTTCAAAAACTCCGTTGGATAATTTACTACATCATCGGGATTTGTTATGGAATCAACGGATTTGTATGTCACTAAATCGCCAGAAATTTTTGATTGAATGGTGAAATTCAGTGCGTGTACATCATTATTCTTTGCGGCAAGAATTGCTCGTTGACTTAACCAAGCATAATTCTGATAATTCTCACTAATGTTTGGGAAAACATTTTCAATAAGAGCTAATTGAGAGTCTACAAATCGGAAAAAAGTCGTTGGTAAGAGTAATTAATCCAGATGTCGCATCAACTGGGACTTTTCCATTTCCAACATCTAACAATTGTTTGGAAAATTGTGCAGCACTTTGATCATTTTGAAGTTGAACTCTCATATTAGTGGTTAGCGATAATGTTTTTACGTTATTCCATAAAGGTGATGCCTTCAGGCAAGCATTCAATTCATCTGCAGGCGTTCCACGGGGAATTACTGGCAACGTCTGCCTGAAATCGCCTGCCAACAATATCATCAAGCCGCCAAAGATGTTATTTCGCCGAAGATCCTTCAGTGTGAAGTTAAGTGCTTCAAGTGATTTCTTATGTGCCATTGTGCACTCATCCCAAACAATGAGCTTGCATTGCATCAACAATTTTCCCATTGCACTGGATCGGGAAATATTGCATGTTGGAGTATCAATTGTGTTTAAATTGAGTGGCAACTTAAGCGCAGAATGTGCAGTACGACCGCCATCTAGAAGAGTCGCCGCAATTCCAGATGATGCTAACGCCAAAGCTATGTCACATCTTGATCGAATAGTGGCCAAAATCAATGAAATGACAAATGTTTTCCCTGTTCCTCCAGGCGCGTCCAGGAAGAATAGACCACCAGTATTATTGTCCACCGCTTGCATTAATGTTTCATATACTTGTTTTTGCTGTTCATTCAGCAACGGCACATTATTTCGAACGAATTCCTGCAATGTATCAACATTGTATTGCAGCTATCGATTAAATTCTTGGTTGAATGCATCGTGCATCGATCGATTTGGCGCAATCATTCCTACTTCAATCAGTAGCTTGTTTGCAATAGTCAAGCATTGATCCTCAATCAGAATCAATCCTTCATTGTAGATTTCATCGGTTATTTGGATGTCAGGATTATTCGTTTGAATGCGCAAGCGATGCAAGATATCTTCACATATGTCGTCTTTGTATTTGTTCCATAACTGAATTGGTTGTGAAGGAAAACATGTGGTGATGATAATTGCGAACAGAGTTCGTATTTGGTACGCATTTGATGAAACAACTGAATCCGCAAGTGTTAAATCTCAATGAGAATCGTTCTCCAGCAAACCCAATAGTTGACATGCTTCTCGATATGTTTGGCATTGGTGGCCATTCACAGTTTTCAAATGCGCAAATGATTTTGGTCCACGTACATTTACCAACAGCAGTCGCAAATAAAAACATTCATCATTTCTAGGATGAACAGTATACATGCGACCTAGTGCATCAGTGGAAAACACCTGTGGCCAATCTGGAACTGGGGTTCCTTGTTTGCGACGTTGGAATTTCTTTGTTGATTGATTCCAAGTATAATACTTGGGCATTTCAAGGTACATCAGCGTCGCTGCGAATGGATCTGCTTCACACATTGCAAAGAAGCTAGTCAATGTTGTCGATGGTGGTCTCTCAGCTCGTTGTGCCGCAATAGCCTCAGTGAAGTAAACTCTTTGGCCATTTTCCAAATGCACTGCTAAATGTACAACTGTGGGATATCTTTCATGAATTTGAAATGACAATAATCGCCACAGTGCTTCATTAGTACTGACGTATCTGCCCATTTGGAAGTTGCTGATTTCGTCATTCGCATTTTCCGACGCAATACCAAACACAGCCATGTCGCTGCCTTTTGTGACGTACTTGCACAAATATTTGATTGATTTGGCCGAATGACAACTCTCAACGTTTGCATGTGTTTCGAAAATTCGTGATAGCAGCGGGCAATATGGTACAATGAATTCATTTCCGATCTCAATCTCTTGATTTTGAACTTTAACTTTGATAGTTCGACCATTATCTTCTTTTGAACGCCGACGATAAACTGGATATCCATCGTTCCCTGTGACTGTTTCAGCAACTAACGGTCGCGGATATTGTTTTGTGCACTTTCCATCTGCCATGCAAGGCGATAATGGATTTAATGCACCGCACGGTCCATGCACCATCTGTGTCGTCACAATGTCGTGTAGATGGGGATCAGTGACTGGATCAGGAATTTCAGCTGATATGATGTCATCCACTTCATTTGAATGTAATTTGTTCAGCAACCTAATTACGATATGAGCATGCGGTAGTCCACGCTTCTGCCATTCCACCGAGTACATATAACAACGCGTGTCACCAAAAACTCGATACTTAGTAAGCACATCCATCATAACCTTGAGTTTTTGCTGAAATACTCTGGCGATTATGTCATGGCGATCTTGCGGTTTTTGGCCCGGTTCCAACTCACGTTCAATTTCCGTCCACTTCGGATTGCATGTGAACGTAATAAATAAATCCGGAGTTCCATAATTTCGCACGTACGTCATAGCGTCTTGAGCGTATTCGTGCATGTGGTGTGGGCTTCCGATGTAAGATGATGGGAGAATCGTCAGACGTCCAATATTCCGAACATCACCATCTGAATAAATAGCATCACGCAAGTGTATATAGTCCTCAGATCGTAGCTTTGCCTGATTGAATCGGATGAACGCTAAACGTTCTGTCTCGACTTTGACATACATGTCGACAGCGAATTGCTGGAATAGCCGACGGCACTTCAGAATGACATTCTCCTCATGTGTACGAATCATCATACGATACGCATAGTAATTCATTGCGCTTAGATTTTTATTCGTTGATACTCCTGAAAATGCAATATTAAATGAATTGTTAATGGAAACCAATAATAGCAATAATAGCAATAATTAATGGAAACCAATAATAGCAATAATAGCGATAATTAGTGTGTGAATATTGTACCTGTAATTGGATCGACCATCTTCAACGTGATGTCGTATCCGTCTTGCGCTTGCCAATAAATGATTGGATATTGTAACGCATCGTACAAACGATGTGTCTAGTTTACACGATGCATAATATTGCTTCTTCGCTGAACGACAATGTCTCGCGATTTAGTTGGATCGCCAACAATAATTGCAGCAACATCATTAACGGTGGGTGCATTGAATCTTCGCACATGTTCACCTGTTGGGGTACAATCCGCTCTTATGACAAATTTGTGCGTTTCCGATGGCATTCGTTCCAATGCTGTTTTGAACGTATTAACCACAGCATTATTAGCGTGAAAAAATGCTTGAAACTGTTCAATAATTCGTCTCTTTAACTGTTGTGTTCCCTGTATATTGCACCGCACATTCAGCTGATCCACCATCGACGAAATGAAATATATTTGCAGAAATTGATGCGGTTCATCTGGTGTTGGCACCATTGAACCATGCAAATGATATATTTGTCCTTGTATCTGTAATTGCAAACAATCATTTGTTTAAGAATACGGTGTAACTTCTGATCGTGTGATGGTGTAGTGTGTGGTGTATATGTAGTTGTTATGTATTGCAATTCATTGTGTTGGTGTGAGTGATACTTTACCTTGCATGTCGGCATGAAGCCGCCTTCTAGAATGATATTAGCTCCAAAGGAAGTCATGCGAAAGCAGTTATTGTATTCAAGGATGTGTTGAAGAAAATGGCTGGAATCGGGATCACTTCCATTGAACAATGGTTTCAGTGGCTGTGGTGGTGTAAGTAATGGATCCAGTTTGACTTTTCCACTTGCGCATCACAATCCAGCCGTTTCTCTTTTGAACTTTAACGCATTGCAATATCGGCATATAGTCGTCATTGGTCCAATATCTAAATTTTCATCATCACTGTAGTTCGCAGTGGGATCATATTGGAATGCCAAGCGATTGTATGATGCCAATGATCTTCGTGTGCTCACGCGTTGTCTCAATCAGGCATTTTCTCTTATTATATTTTGTCTTTCTTCGCTTAAGTTCTGTGAATACACTTGTTGCTGGCTTGCATGTCTTGTGCGGCGGCCGATGTTGGCACGTCGTCCTCTAGGCATTTTGGGCTATGGACAGAGTGGTGAATTTAACCTCAAATGCACGATCCACATAATTTACACAGTTCAACATACGACATTAAAGACAAATGCCTGCTGTTGAAATTGAATAAAAATTTGCACAATATACGTTATATGTTTTTTTTTTACTTTTTTTTCACAATTTCACAGTAAACACAATACCGGTTGGTCACATGAAATTAACTGAGCAGAGAAGAATGAGTAGTTGATTTGATGGTTTCCAATTGAAATGTTAGGAAACGAATAACTTTTTTTTTTCTTTTTTTTTCCACAATTTCACAGTGAACACAATACCGGTTTGTCACATGAAATTTACTGAGTAGAGAACAATGAGTAGCTGTCAAACAATGTATCACGCACCGGCGCCATCTACTTAAAATGTTGGTTTGTCCTGAATTTTTCCTGAATTTTCTTTGCTATAAACCTCACGGAGCCCGAGACCTTTCCAACGACTGAAAAAACCGTGGAAATCGGTTCGTGCGTTCTGGAGTTATAGTGTCAGGAAGGAAAACCCAACTTATTTTTATATAGTAGACAAGTAGAAAACACTAGACAGACTGGAGATACGGCTCCGTTTCACTACGGAGGTTTGGAGTAGAAGTTGTTTCTATGCTTACAAACATAACAAAGAATCAAGTCTCAAGTTGACTGGCAATGGATTCAGCCTTCATATTCTTAAGAGGCAGCAAAACAATGTACTTAGAAAAATGTCCAAGAGAACCAACAAACAGTTATTACCCTTACGGGAACGAGCCAAAGGGCCAAAAATATCCATGTGCACCACGTGCCAAGTGGCAACGGGGGCGACAGCACTATAGAGGCCCACCTTAGTGTTATGGGGCGGCTTTGACAACTGACAATCAGGACAGGCACGAACGTAAACCCGGACATCCTCCAATCCTGGCCAGGCGAGATGAGCGGCAATGCGCTTACACGTTTTGTCTGCGCCCAAATGCCCTCCTATCAAAGACTTGTGGAAATAAGACATGACCATGGGGCGTAACTTTTCTGGCACCATGGCCTTGCGAGCGCGACCAGAGTTGCCTTTATAAAATATCAAGCCCTTCTCCTCGACATACGGCACAACTTTTCTCGCCGCCAGGTCCTTCCTGATCTCACAGCACAACATGTCCTCTGCTTGACAGTTGAGAATTTTAAAATACTACTCAGGGAATATCTTGGCTACAGAGACTTGCGCCGGCTCTACAAGGCTTGCCTGCGCGGGATCTGCAGCTTGCTCAAACTCGTCAGGATTGAAAATACGTGAGAGGGTGTCTGCAATGACATTGACCACACCCTTAATGTGACGCAACACAAAACGAAATCTAGACAGGTGGAGAATCCAACGACCCAGTTTTCCCAGCTGATGGGAATGATTAAATAGCCAGCTAAGAGCCTGATTGTCCGTAAACAAATCAAACTGCCGGCAATCAAGATAGGACTCAAATTTCTCTACGCCATAGAGATAAGCCAAGGCCTCCTCGTAGGTACCCAATCGCTTTTCCGACTCTAGTAGGGAGCGGCTGGCGAAGGCAATGGGACGCAATCCGCCCTCCTCCACATGGCCAAGTACAGCACCTAAGGCCAGGGAGGAGGCATCCACCTGCAGGGCAAAACGCTTCTCAAAGTCCGGGAGAACCAGGACCGGCGGGGATGCTATCATGGCCTTAAGGGTATTGAACGCCCTTCCTGTTCAAGCCCCCACAAATATTCAACGTTTTTTTTTTACGTAGATGGTTCAAGGGTGAACTCACGGCCGCGTAATTAGGCACGAAGCGGGCGAAATATCCCATCATTCCTAGGAATCGGAGAACTCCTTTGAGATTTTTAGGGTGGGGAAAGTTAATTATAGGACCGATTTTATCGGGATCTATTATAAGATTGCCCTCCGAAATAATAAAACCCATAAATTTTACATGATTTTTTGCCACATCTATTTTTCCAGGATTAACGGTAAGGTGAGCTGCTCTCAGGCGCTGTAGGACCTCCCTTAAGTGAACTAGATGCTCCTCGAACGTCTCGCTATAGACAATGATGTCGTCGATATAATTGAAAACACTCTTATATTTCAGGTCACTCAACACATGGTCCAGCACTCTGCTCAAGGCCTGGCTACCAAAGGAAACGCCCATGGGAATCCTATTGAATTTAAAGTGCCCCCAGGGTGTGCTGAAGGCGGTATACTTGCGACACGCGGGATCTAGCAGGCACTGGTGAAAGCTAGCATTGAGATCAATAACTGAATAAACCTTAGCTTTTCCCAGATGTTGCAGGGCACTTTCAACTGTAGGGAGGGGAAAAATCTGTTCAATAATTTTGTCACATAAAGGCCTGTAATTATGGACCATCCTATATTCAGATACAGAGCTCTTAGGAACAAGGAACGTAGGCGTGCTGAAGTCTGAAGTTGAGGTAGAGATGAAGGAGTTTATCGACTATTTCTCTCATGGCCTGCAATTTAGGTGGAGACACCTTATAATACTTAGATTTTACTAGAGTTTCGTCTTTTAAGTAAAAACGGTAAGGGAGGACGTCACAACACCCAATAGACTTAGTTATAACATCAGAAAATTCAGCAACCAGATCCGCTACAGCCTTACCACGCTCACTCGCGCTGGCCTCTGTACAGGTCATCACAAAAGGGACAGCCTGCTCAAGAGTTAAAGCCCCTTAAGATTAGGCCTAAAACCAAAACAAAGGGAATGGGCAGAAACATCGACGACACATCGCGTTCTACCCAAAAAATCCAGGCCCAAAATGAGACTGTACGCTAAACCAGGCACAATCGTAAAAACCCAGTCCCACGATAAACTAGAAATTTTAATGTGAAGAAGCACGGATTTCCTAGCCGTCAAAACGGTATTATTAGCGGTACACATTCTAACCGCCTGGGTTTCCACGACTTTCGCGCTCAAGTGGGGAAAACTACTGCACAAGTTATTAAACAAAGAGTCGCTAATTAAAGAGTGGTAGTAGTCACCCGTGTCCACTAGGGCCGCGTAGAAATGATCCCTAATCCACACCGGAACTAAATGCAATTTATGATTATCAGACTTGGCTTTACGAAATTTGCGACGAAAACGACCAAGCTTACGTCCCGTCAAGGAGCTTTTTCCGGACATTCTCTGCGATAATGCCCGGGCTGTTTGCATTTAAAGCATTTGCGCATCTGGTATCCTATACGAGTGCACTCGCACTCGGCAACTGTGTGGCTGAACTCAAAACTGTTGGCACACCTGCCATGGGCCCCTCTAATGTCAGTGGCATTTGACTCCTGTGGAACTTGTGCTGTCTGGCGCGTGTCAGCGAGCGTGGCTCGTGTGTCCGCACAAGGAGCTGTTACACTGCTATTGCGACCGGGCGGTCGCTCGGCAGCTCCGGCCACAAGAATCTTGCCCGGTACCGCTCGCCACGGCCTCGTCTGCGGAAACGCAGTGGGCTTAATAGCTGCGGGAGAAAAGTCAGTATGATACTTCTTGACAGTAGACAGACGAGATTCCACCTCAAGGCCCCACTGATGTAATTCCTGAAGGGTGGTGGGTGGCGCCAGCATGGCACTGTGCTGAAGTGACAAGGGGGAAATGTTGCCTAACACGATTTGTACTAGCTCCCTTTCTGGAAGATGCAACTATAGGGCCTCTGCATATAACACAACTGAGTTTATGAAGGCTACTAAAGACTCGCTGGGAAGCTGAAACCTGTAAACTAATTCTCTCTTGCAGCTATCCATCACTCGTGGAGGACACACTAGCCTCAGAACCACAGATTTAAATTCCCGAAAACTAGACTTATTCCGCACAGCATGAGTTCAAAGATTATGATACATGAGACCGCACTTACTAATCAAGGCCTTAAACAAATCAACTTCGGAAACTCAGTGAAGATCATTTATTTTTGACACCTCCAGTAAAAAATTTAAGGCTGCCCTAGGCTCGACTCCCTCTAAGGAAGGGAGGGATTTCAGGGCTGAGAAGAAAAGTTTGGTATTAAATGCCGAATGACTCGGTGGACTCACTGAACCAGAAGCAGGACACGGGGACTCGGCACTCGAGGATTCCCAGGTCTGCCTCACAAACTGCACCAACTGGGCGCGGAACTTTGCCACGGTGCTGTCAGGGTAGAACTCAAGGCCGTTCTCCTCCAACTGCTGCAGCAACTCGCTCCGCGAAAGCTTGTAGATCCACCCCACCGAAGCCATGATCGCAAACTTGAAACAAGGCACAAGAACACAAGACTATCTGCTCCAGAGCAGAGTAGTGCAGAAATTTGCAGCCGCTTCCGACCCCGAGGAGCCAAAGGGACTACAAACCATGTGCGCTTATAAGAGAACAAGTAGAAAACACTAGACAGACTAGAGACACGGCTCCGTTTCACTACGGAGGTTTGGAGTAGAAGTTGTGTCTATGCTTACAAACATAACAAAGAATCAAGTCTCAAGGTGACTGGCAAACCAGATTTAATATCTTAATTTATTTTCTCTAGTTTCTTACACAACGAGTTACAATATTTACAAGGCTCAAGGGGAATATTTTAACGTCAACACAGAATGACCTTAATCGCTGTGTACACAGTTAGAATAAATAATAATTGAGATATTTAACATACTCAGAAAAACCGTTATTAGGCAGTCAGCCAGAGCAATACTATTAAATACAAGTAAAACAATAAACATAAATGTAATCACAAATATAAATTACAACATAAGGCCAAACCCACGTATCGTTACGTAAACGAGCTCCGAAAAGCGAGCTTAATCAGCATGCCTCAACATGGCATGACATGGCACAATAAAACATGCCCCGAATATGATTCTGCTACGCAACAAGCACAAATGTTTAGAGGGAGCTGGCTAACACACGACCAAAATCAGTTGCTAACATAATCTCTACACCCGACCCTGGCACAAAACACGTAATAAGCTTATGTATCCCCACAATAACGCATATCCTGAAACGTTAATTCTCCCAAGCGCCAACAAAAACTCAATTCAAAGGCAACGTACGGCCAGTAAGCTCACGCTAATTACAGTCGAAGCCGAATCGAACGTCACTCTGAGAGCACCCGCGGGTACCCAAGGCAAGGCCTCCTCAAAGACCCTACATAACATGATCAGAAAACTTATGAGGCAATTTTACTAGACCCGGCAAAAAGGTTCAATTTGCGCATCACGTAAGCTTGACAACATAATTAGCTAAGCCCCTACAGAAATGAAAATTTAAAGGCTATACAGCTACGCGAACCCAAGTCTGCCAAATGACACAATCTCCAGAAAATATGATTACACTGGACTGACATAACTTACGCCTCACTACGGCACGGTCGACAGACTAAGTAGGACTAAAAAAGGCAAGGCGACTAAGGCGAATAAGAAGGCCCTAATCATTCTACAGATCCTTATATAGACGAGCCAAAAACAAGTGCGCGTGCGCAGAACGGAAGGGTGGGGAACCTGTGCACGGCGATAAACTTTGGGGGGGGGGGGGGGTGGAGAGTGGAACGGGGAGGGGTTCTACTAAGAGAAGGAAGGGAGGGTAAGGATGGCGTGCGTTTACAAGACGGCGGAAACGTCCGCTTCACACTGATGATTATGATTAGTTAGTCCATACCTGGTTCAAATAATAGTTTTGACCTAGCCACGGAAAAATAACTGTCGCAACAAGGAGTGACAAAACTTGGACACTGTGGTGTATCACTGTAAATACCTCATGCTTTACTCGACGCCACCAGATCACTGTTCTTCTTCTGAGAACTCTGGCATGGGTCGATGGCTATCCGTACACTTCGGCACGGGATGATGTGCTAGCGATGACGATGGTGTAGACTTCGCAGTAATTGACGGTAGACATGATGCAATTGACACTAGCGGGGTCAATGATCTCGTCAGGGTAGTTATTGACATAGATGTTGATCCGTCACAAGATGTAGCCGGCTCTCGAGCATCATAAACAATGGTGGTGTGGGGATATGTCGACTCACATTATGGTCCATGGTTCTCGAACTAACAAGAGGACTACTCTCTAAACACTCGATGGGCAGACTCCACTGGTGAGAGGTCACGTTGGGGGGATCGACCCCATGGCTCGTCTCGCGTCCAGCGATGACCCTGTCGTCTGCAGCACTCGATGGCATACCAGTTGTGTAGGTACGTTTCCTCATCCTCTTCGACACTAATATCATCAATAGGCATGTGCGTAGAGGACTCCAGCATACATGGGTCGTCGATTAATTTTTTCGTTGTTATTTTAACTGCTATAAGGACTTCGATGCTGGCGATGAGGAGAGGAGATAAAGTGATGATTTAGAAGAACACTAGTGCTGCACGGTGTCGATGATGGCTGCGGTCCTACTCTCCTCGAAGTGTGAAATCACCTTGGCTGATATGTAGTTGGTGATCCCGAGGTTTGTACATGTTATTTCCCTTGGTCGATGATCGGTGTGAGCAAGGAACTGAAGGCTCCCGGTTCATTAGGGTCGATATTTATAGGCTAAAAAGGAGGGTTAGGGGGTAGATGGGTCAGGAAATTTTGGTGGGGTCAGTGTTAGTTCATAGCAAGGATAAAAAAATAATATTTTTTAGGAAGGGGGAAAAATTCAGTAAAAAAAAATAATTTTTTGTGGGGGGGAGGGGGGTGGGCGGTAGTTTATGTATGCGATGGTCAAAGTGGAGGGGGGTCAGTCTGCCGACGGCTTTCGTGGAGGAAGAATCGGTCACCATTGTTTATTTTTGACATTACTTAGTCAAATAATATGTCCTGAAACATCTGAGAAGAACTAACATGCAATGTAAACTTCATTCTCCTTTTTGTCTGGCGAAGCCTTCCTTCTTTTGCGATCGTTAGTGAGCATCCCGCATTCAACATACAAGAAATAATATTTACCTACAAGCAAAATGTGGCGTCATATTTTTTTGTCAAGCAGAACTACTTACAACAAGTTGCTTTGCATAAGATAACTTAACTCTCGCTGATGAAAAATTAAAAAAAAATTAAATAATGGTTCCAATTGGAAAACTGTCAGTTTGCATCTAACATTTGTCACAGAAGCTACCATGGATCATGGTTTGTTATCTGCAGCAGAATCGGAAGGAAGCCGCTGTAGATACTGTAGCAAGGGTTTTGTCATGAGAAGGAATGCTAGGCGTCATGAGAAGAATGATTGTGTTAAAAACCCACTATGCAAAATGTTAACCTGTAATCGGTGTGGCAGGTTGTTAACACGAATTGACAGCTTAGAAAGACATGGTAGAACATGTAAAGCCAAGCCCACTTACGGCAAAGAGGATATCGATGGATCTACTAGACTAAAGAAGAGTAATCTGCATTACAATAATTGTCCTTGTCTTGGGAGAGATTATGTTCGTGGCTCTTCCGATCTCGACAAATAACTTAAATTGAAGGACGTTGATAATTTATGGAAGAATGAAAACAATGGAAGAATTCTTAACGTGAAAAGTGAGAATACATTCAAGCCGAATTCATGTAGATCTTTCCTACTTTGTAAAAATGATGTACATCTAAAAAGGAAGAATAAAGACGATGAAGACACTTCGAGATCATTGATATCGAATTCTAACGGTAATCTGGGTAAAGACGATGCCTTCTACGGTGATTGCTACAGTGATTCTGAGGCTGTTGACAAAGGCATAGACTGTGATGAAGAATCTAAAGCTGACAAGATCGAAGAATGTGGCGGTGTCCTGAGACCGGAACGATGGAAACGACGTTTTATAATAAATAAATAAATCTGATAAAGCTTATTATGATCACTAAGACGATTGTGATATCAAAAGTATTTATAATGAACATGCAAGGAAGATGGTGGTAGAAGAGATTGATTACACATCATGGAAAGATCCAAACATATTGGTTGACAGGCTAAGACTTCTACATGGCTTGCTTTGTGCAGGAAACTATTCGTGCATTAAAGAAATATCCTTCATACTCGAAGAACTGAGGGAAGCTGGCTACATACAATAATGGCTTGTTTCACTTGTATTTGTATAATGTTGAGAAATAAATTAAATATTAAAAAAAATAATGTTTCATTTCTTGTACTATGATTTCTAACTAAGCCTGTGTTTCCGCTAATGTATGTGTTTATTAGGTTTCCTGTGTGTACTGTGTGTTCACTCCGTTTCCTGTGTGTACTGTGTGTTTATTCCGTTTCCTGTGTGTACTGTGTGTACATTCCGTTTTCCTGTGTGTACTGTGTGTAAATTTCGTTTTCCTGTGTGTACTGTGTGATCATTCCGTTTCCTGTGTGTACTGTGCGTTCATTACGTTTCCTGTGTTTACTGTGTGTTCATTCCGTTTCCTGTGTGTACTGTGTGTTCGTTCCGTTTTCTGTGTGTACTGTGCGTTCATTCCGTTTCATGTGTGTACTGTGTGTTCATTCCGTTTTCCTGTGTGTGGTGTGTGTACTGTGTGTTCGTTCCTTTTCCTGTGTGTACTGTGTGTTCATGGTCTGTATGTCTGACATTGTTCATGACCCGGTCTGCGGTCCGAAGATGCTTGGTGTATATGTATGGATGGCTTTGTACATGAACATTTTAAGATTAATCTAAGTATCAAAAACTAGACTTTCATGTTAGGCTTATCGATAACATATTTAATTCGTTGGTCAGGTAAATTGTCTTGAGTTGTTTTTGTATAGTTAATGATTAATAAACTCCGCGAAAGGTAATGGAAACCAGAATATAAAATTTATTTAATATCTAGTTACACTTGTCACTGGTCAAGACTCAAACCGAGGACAGGAATCCATGGAATCAATATGTAAATTAATGAATTATTTTTTTTTCCCGTGAATTTTGGATTCATTCCCGAATTTATAGGTCAATAAATACAAATATACAAGATTGCGGTCGTAATGGGTTATAAGATGTTGGTTGATTTTTAAACCATGCTTCTTTTATGACTTTGATCATTTTTTATTGAAATTGATATTTTTACATAAAATTAAGATGTTTTGCATCGCCCAGGGATCGAACCAAGGACGGGAATCAATCGAATCAATCAGTATATTTATTGTCAATTTATTTTATGAATTTTTATTTTTTCCTGAATCCCTAGCTAAATTATTACAGAAATTTGAAGATGGTGTCCAAATTTAAATATGGCGGGCGCCTCAGTAATAATAATTGATAACTGTACTCTATCATGTAAAAATGACACTAACATGATGGTGGCACACTTATAGTAGCTGAAAACAAGATGTTGGTGGCCTCCAGCAGACGAAAACAATATGACTGACGTGACGTCATACCAGCTGATGATATATACCTTGGTACTGGTGGTGTGAAGTTAGTCTGTAGGTGGCTTCCATTGAGGAAGGATATGTTTTTTTTTATTTTTTGCTTCTACGGGTTTCGAACCAGTGACGGGAATCGATCTAATAAATCAGTATTCTAATAAGTTATTTTTTGATGAATTTTAAACTTTTTTCATTAAAATCGGATAATAAATAAAGGTTTTCAAGATGGCGTCCGCAACGATAATTGATATAGTGGTGACAATACAAAATGATGGCTGCGGTATAAGACATTTTTATTACTTTTTATTGGGAATTTTTTAAAATATATTAATAAAGTACTGGTTTACTCTCGCCGGAAATCTACCCTAGGACCGAAAAGGTTCAAATAACTAAACATTTGATGTAGACAATTTTTTAACATTTTTTGGAATTTTTTCGGAATTTCTAGCATTGAAATTACGGATTTTCAATATGGCTGCCATAACGAAACATGCAACATTAATAGAATACAATATGGCAGTCGTAACGAAAAGTGTAACGATGACATCGTACTCAACCAAGATGGCGGGCATAACGAAACATGCAACATTTATATAATTCAAGATGGTGACCATAATGATATGCACAACAGTGGCTTTTAAGTAATATTTTATTAAATTTTTATTATTCAATTGGATTAATTAATTTTTTTAATGATTTTAAAATTTTTCCCGATTTTCTAACATATAAATTACAGATTTTCAAGATGGTGGACATGGCGTCATATTAACTGACGATATATGCCTTGTCATATGTGGTGGGAGTTCAGTCTGCCAGCAGCCACCATGAAGGAAGGATCGGTCGCCATTTTTTTTTCGCTCACCGGGTTCGAACCGAGGACTCCGAGCTTCATGTCGTAAAGGTATGTTTTTTAAATAACTTTTTTATTAAAAATTTATTAATTTTTTTATAAATTATTTTTTTTTATTAAAATTGGATACTAAATAAAGATTATCAAGATGGCGGGCGTAACGGAAATTGCAACGGTGACGTCATAATCCTAGATGACGTCAGAGGCTTATCGGAGGCTGTAGACATGAATGCTTAAGCCTCAATATGGACATTTCTAACCGCTGGTCTTTTTAAGGACTAAAACAGGAAATGTTTCCTCAAAACGGGAATATTTTAGTAATTTTGAGGAATTTTTGAGGAATTTTGAGGAATTTTTGCGTCCATGATGGCCGTTGTGACGTCACAAATCCAAGATGGCGGTTCAGCTCCTTGCTCCTCAGCCTGAAGCCTGTGTCAGGAGAAACCAAAACATACTACTGTCTGTATATGTGGAAAGCCATATCCGTTCGATGACAATGCGAAGAAGTGTGCATTCAAGACTTTGGCTGCAGTAATTTACAGTTCTTACTATGTGAAGCAAACTGATAACAACGGTGTCCAGAAACTCTGTCAAGAAGAGGAGGACTATGTCAGTAAAGTTTCTGGCTTATCTCTGTCTAGTATAAATTAGTTGGAGCTAAGAATTGTCATTTCACGCCTATGCAGGCCTAAATGTTTATAAGATTTCTGGCTTTCGCAAGTGGTCCTGTAGTAGAATATAAGTTATGGAATAAATATTACGTTTGTAAAAGAACATGAGGTGTTTTATTTCTCAAACCTGACACTATTATGTTAAATTGATATTATTAAAAATTATTTTTTTGCATCGTCCAGGATCGTACCAAGATTATAAGTCGATCTAATTAATCAATTAATTAATTAGTTATTTTTTTGATAAATTTTGGAATATTTCACGGATTTCTAGCTTAATAATTACGAATTTACAATATGGTGATTATAACGGCTTATAGTAAGATGTTTGGCTTGGAAGCTATGCATCTTTTGTGTCTTACCACCATATACATATTAAAATTATTATTTTTTTACATACAATTAATCTTTTTTCGCATCGTCCAGGGAACGATCCAAAGACAGGAATCGGTCGAATCAATCAGTAAATTTATTGAAAATATATTTAATAAATTTTGGAATTCATCCTGAATTTTTTTGTAAAAAATTACGAATTTCCAAGATTGCGTCTAAATGTTAAGATGTCGTGTGTCTCAGTAATAATAAATGATTACTGCTCTCTAGGGAGAAATATTGTAACTTATATGGTAGTAGTGCACTTTAGAAGACGAAAAAAAGATGGAGGCCTCCAGCAGACGAGAACAATATGGCGGATGTGACGTCATACCAGCTGATGATATATACCTTGAAATAAGTGGTGGGATGTCTGTCTGCCAGCGGCATTCGTGGAGGAAGGATTGATCGCCATTTTTCTTGCCTTTTCCGGGTTCGAACCGAGGACTCCGAGCTCCATGTCGTAGGTGTATGTTTTTTTATATATTTTACTAGCTGCAGTACCCGGCTTTGCCCGGGCTGAACACCGGGTGATATATTGTCCGCGAGTTACAGCAAAATGGATAGCGATATGTCCAGTGTGTTGGACATTAAGAAATGACACATAATTACTGTTTGTGTATCTGTGACCTATGATTTTCTGTTTACCCATGGCGATCGGTTGAAAGTTTTAGAAGTTGATGCGCTACAGCGCCATCTAGCGGCGAGTTACAAAAAAAATGGTTAGCATAAAAACCTTCTCCATGATAAAAACACTTCGATGTGCCAACTTTCATGGCGATCGGTCAAACGGTGTAAGAGTTTATCGACGTCATACACAGGGGCGTAGGAACCGGGGGGGACAGGGGGGACGTGTCCCCCTGAACTTTTTGGGTGGAGGGGACTGTCCCCCCCAACTTTCTAGACCGTGATATTTTTATTTTATAATATTATTCTGCCCAACTTTATTTGTAATTTTTTCACTCATTAAATTTTATCTTAAGGAAACAATAATAATTTTAACATCAATGTATCCAATGGCTAGATACAAAAACTGCTTAAAAAGCGCTATTTTGCACTTTTAAAATAAGAATTTTCCGGTGGAGGACCCCCGGACCCCCCGTCGAGTAAGAGGGTAATGGGTTTACATGACATCAAAATCATTATTTGTCCCCCCCAACTTTATGAACACAGCTACGCCAATGGTCATACATACCAAAATCCAATTATATATATTCTTATATTTCGAAATTTTGGGGCTTTTACTTTTGCGGAAAGTGGATGTTCAGGACCTCGAATGGTTTGGAACACTCCATCTCGAAAGAAATGATATTTGAAATTCCTAAAATTATCGAAATTTTGGGGCTTTTTCCCAGAGGGGGGCGGGGGGTTCGAGGACCCTGAATGACTCGAAAACGCTTAAAATCAAAAGAGAAAGATTTTTTAAAAATTTTAAACTTTCGAAATTTTGGGGCTTTAACCTCCTGGGGGGGGGGGGGGGGAGGAGGTTATGTTGAGGACCCCGAATGGCTCGGAAACACTCCAAATCGAAATAGATATAAAGGAAAACTTATTACCTACCTATGAATAATTTTCTAGATAAATTAATAAATAACTCTATGTTTAAGAATTTACGTACATACATAATATTAAACTTCAAACTATACGCACCAAAAAATACTAAGGATGTTTGTGAAACTATTTTTTATTTGTCATAATGTTTAAAACATTTGTAGGATTTGTTTATATGTAAAACTGTGGTGGCCATATTCCGCTTATACAATGGAGTATATAAATTAATAGATATATCATTCCCTGTACACACCACAAATATTTGAATTAAGTAAAAAAAAAAACATAGTCCAAAATGAAACAAAAAGTATAAATAACAACTAATTTGTCAAAAAAGTTTATTAAACTGGAATGACAATGTTAACATCCACCTGAAATTTAATAGAAGTAGGTAGGTAAGAATATATATAATTATATATAAATATACATACATATATATACCTATATATAAGAAAATAAATGAAATTAAAACATACATAAATAAAATTATCTCACACTCAACCAAACATAATGTTAAATATGAAATAAAGGAAGATGGCAATTACACGTAACTATTCTAATTTAAAAAAAATCAACCTACCTGAAATAGTACAATTCAAACTTTTCAACAATATATTACATAATTGATAAATATTTCTGATCTTCGGTCTCAGTAGCCCTAAGACTCTTGACGCTCAGCAGATAAATTATAAACACTAAACCAAACTCCTTGCAAATAAGTTATAAGTAGGTACTGTAAAAAAAATAATATTGACAAATAGAAAAAATTAGTAGGCCCTAGCAACCTATAAATAAATTTCGAAGAAATTTATAAGTTTAAGAATTTATATACCTACATAATATGAAACTTGAAACTATCCACACAATAAAAACCTAAGAATGTTAGTGTAACTAATTTTTTTATTTGTCATAATACCTAAAGATACGTATGTTTCCAAAATGAAACAAAGTATAAATAATGACCAATTTGACAACAAAAAATGTACAACTGAAATGACATTGAAAACATACACGTGAAATTTAAAAGAATTATGAGTGCCCTAGGTAGGGAGAAAAAATGTACATAGAAGAAATTAAATTAAAAAAATGGGTGCGTGTACTTAGGTACGCGCATGAGAAGTTAGGTATTCTTCTTTGGCATCATTAAAAAATAGTTTTTAATTGCATGCAAAAATATTGCGTGGAGTCCCTCCGCGCGGAAGAAGTGAAACTTTGTAATGTGGAAATGAAAATAGGAAGGGGTACAAACTGATTTTTAGTGAAATCATATTGAATCAAATCAAACTAAAAAAATAAAGGAAATAAATTTGTATCGATTAATAGATTGATCTTAAGAGAGAGAGAGACGCCTATTAAATGTCTATAAAACTTACTTTTTTATGAGAGCAGATTTTCATGAAATAAATCATAAAATCATTCAACGATAAAAGCTGTTTATTTAACTAAGCGGACGGGTTCGCCCCAAGGAGAAAATTTACGCGGCGAGAAATCGTGGACATAGAGAAATGACACACACTCACTATTTATGTGTTTATGAAACATTATTTTTTTCTGCAATTTAAATTGTAATATACAAAAACGGTATTGATAATTGAAACAAATATGGCGACACTGCAAACTGTCAAGATCTTTATTTTTTTCTTTCTCTCTACATATTTCCTTACAATAGAAAAACGTAACGTAATGGCTTGAAAGCTATTGCTCGGCAGGCATAGAGGAAGGACACTAACAGTTTGTATATCTATGACACACATTACATAAAATTAAAATATATTTTTTAACCCGTTTGAAGATTATTCTTTTAGACAAAAGATATCCTATGTCCATCCCCAGGATATAATCTATCTCCTTGCCAAATTTCATTACGATCCGTTCAGCCGTTCAGCTGGGAAATGGTAACAAACAAACAGACATACAGACAGACAGACAGAGTTACTTTCGCATTTATAATATTAGTATTGATTAAAATTTAATTCATTTTTTTTTTCATTATAATCGGTTAATAAATAAATATTTTTAAGATGGCGGTTGTAACGTAATTTGCAAAGGTGACGTTATAATTCAAAATGGTTGCCATGGCATCTTAGTTTTTAGGCTATGACCTCGGCGGCTTAGAGCGGCTAGCTTTTAGGACTTTCAAGCTGCTTCCAGGATTTTGAGTTCTTTCTAAGGCAAAAAGACTTTTGAGGTTTTTCGAAATCCTAATTTTTTATTTTTAAAAATTTTTGAGAATTTTTGGTGGAATTTTTTTCCAATAAACTGGAAATTTGGGCGAATTCAGGCAAATTTTGGCAAAGTTTGAAAGTTAAAGGTCTAGGTCAAAGGTCAAGTTCAAGGTCATACAAGATGACCGCCGTGTTGTGACAATACAAGAAGGCGGTTGGCACCAGGCACATGTGCCAGGCACCCCATTTACATACATCTGTTGTAAATTAAAATATATCAGACTATTTAAAATATCTTTCTTAAGTATTGTTATAACTCGATTAAAAATGTAATTTTAATCATCAGTAGTATGTTTTGGGGGCTCAAGGCGCAGGCTCCAGGCGGTGGTGGTGGTGTCGGTGTCCGCCATCTTGGATTTGTGACGTCACGACGGCAAAAATTCCTCAAAATTCCTCAAAAATGACTCAAAATGACTCAAAATTTCCCGTTTTCGAGGGGAAAATTCCCGTTTCGAGGGAAAATTTCCCGTTTTATTCCTTAAAAATCCCGGCGGCTGAAAATTCCTAAAACTGGCTTAAGCATCCTTAACTCAAGCCAACGTTAAGCCATTTATAGGATGATGACGTCACCGTTGCAATTTTCGTTACGTCCGTCATCTTGAAAATCCGCAATTTTTATGTTAGAAAATCGGGAAAATTTTTAAAAATCATTAAAAAAATTATTTAATTGAATAAATAATAAAAATCTTAAAATCCACTGTTGCAGTTATCGTTACGGTCACCATCTTGGATTATATAAATGTTGCATATTCCGTTTAACCCGCCATCTTGGTTGAGTACTATACCATCGTTACACTTTATGTTACGACCACCATATTGGATCCTATTAATGTTGCAATTATCTTTATGGTCGCCATCTTAAAATTTAGATGCTATCTTGAAAATCTGTAATTTTAATGCTAGAGATTCGGAAAAAAATTTAAAAATCATTAAAAAAATTAATCAACCTAATTAAATAATAAAACATCCTTAAAACCACAGTTGCACTTTTCGTGACGACCGCCATCTTGAAATCACCGGCTGGAGATCATCATCTTGTTTTTGTCTGCTAGAGTGTGCTGATACCATGTTACTATAAGTATCTAGTCACCACACCTTGAACTTTGACCTTGACCTTTGACCTTGACCTTGAAATTTGACCTTGACCTTGAAATTTGACCTTGAACTTTGACCTTGACCTCGAAATTTGACATTGACCTTGAACTTTTAACCTTGACCTTGAAATTTGACCTTGACCTTGAACTTTGACCTTGACCTTGAAATTTGACCTTGAACTATAACTTTGACCTTAACCTTAAAATTTGACCTTGACCTTGAACTTTGACCTTGAAAATTGACCTTGACTTTGAACTTTGACCTTGACCTTGAAATTTGACCCTGACATTGACCTTGAAATTTGACCTTGACCTTGAAATTGGACTTTGTCCTTGAAATTTGACTTTCTTATTGGCGACCATCATGGATCCGACATTTTATGTTCAGTACAGGCTACCAGGAGCTAACACCTGCTGGAGTACGCCATCTTGTGTGTGTACTTGTACTATAGAGTACATTTCCATCTGGATAATTTTATTCTAACCTGCTACAGTGCAGTAATCATTTATTATGGAGGTGCCCCCCACCATCTTGAAATTCGGCCGCCATCTTGAATCATGTAATAATGTAGCTACAAAAGCGGGAAAAATTCCAAAATTCATTAAATAAATCACTCATTAACTTGCATATCGATTCGATCCGCTCCAGTCCTTGGTTCGAACCTCGATCGATGCAATAATGTTTAATTTTATAAAAAAAATAATAATTCAAATAAACCAAGTTCAACATTCTTAAAGAGACTTTAAATCATCTACTACCATCATCCTATCAGACATCAAGACCACCATATTGGAAATTCGTAATTGCAATGCTAGAGATTCGGGAAAAAGTTCAAAATTCAATAAATAAATTTGTAATCCATATAATGATTGATTGGATCGACTAAGGTCATTGGTTCGATCCCTGGCCGATACAAAAGAACTTTAATATTTTAAAAAAAGTACCACTAAAGTGGCAGGTTTGAGAAAATAAAAAAAACACCACAAGTTCCTTTAAAAAACTTTTATTACATACATACTACACTACTACAAGTACAAAAAAAATACACAGACAAATTACTAAAGCCTTTTGGATTCCTCGATTCAAACAGTCTTCTTATTGTACGGACTAAGCCTTTTACATGACTTTAAATGTCTATCTGATCCGGTCACCACCGCAGCCAGAGACGGACTGAAGTTCATATCACTTATATAGTCTCATTAGCCGGTACAACACATGAGTCAAATCAATAACCATGTTCATTATAGGCCTTGGAGCATTTTTTTATAATGACGATGTAAGCTATCAAGACGTGAAATTAGTTTATTGCACTTATTGCACTGAAATTTTTTTCTTTGAACATTATAAGAACAACCGCTTCTTTCATGTCTGCGAGCATTTGAGGTGATTGTAAATGATGCACCACAGTATTTGCACTGATGCGAAGTACGCTCTTCATTAATGGAAGTATTCAATGCTGATGAAACTTCAGCTGATGGTGAAACAGCACATATCGAAGTCTCCACCAGTGTTGTCAGAGGCGTTGCCAACGGGATCTGCTCCAACATCGTCGGCGCTGACGTCATGGTTCCCGTAGTCGATGGTACATCCTCCATCGAGTTCGACGTTAAAGTCGGTAAAGATGCCATCGAAGTCTTAAGAACAACCAATTACACGACTTATGCACCAGAAGAAACAAACTAGGTGATCCGTTCACCGTCGACGGCAGTAACAAACTGAGCATCCTGCTGTCTAGGACTCGTTTATATACATTAGCCGGTTTGAATAATACGCTAGTCAAGTCAAGAACAATTTACTAAAATACTAGAGTCAAAACAACATTAAAAAAATAGAAGCACCATCAACAAAAAGTAAGCACATTTGGAAGCACCATCAAAAAAGGAAGCACATTTGGAAGCACCATCAAAAAAGGAAGAACATTTGGAAGCAACATCAAAAAAGGAAGCACATTTGGAAGCACCATAAAAAAAAAGGAAGCACATTTGGAGGCACCGACAACAAAAAGGCAGCACATTTGGAAGCAACGTCATCGAAATGTTGCACATTTGGAAGCACCGACAACGAAAAGGCAGCACATTTGGAAGCACCGACAACAAAAAGGCAGCACATTTGGAAGCACCGACAACGAAAAGGCAGCACATTTGGAAGCACCGACAGCGAAAAGGCAGAACATTTGGAAACACCGACAACGAAAAGGCAGCACATTTGGAAGCACCGACAACGAAAAGGCAGCACATTTGGAAGCACCAACAACGAAAAGGGCAGCACATTTGGAAGCACCGACAACGAAAATGCAGCACATTTGGAAGCACCGACAACGAAAAGGCAGCACATTTGGAAGCACCGACAACGAAAAGGCAGCACATTTGGAAGCACCGACAACGAAAAGGCAGCGCATTTGGAAGCACCGACAGCGAAAAGGCAGCACATTTGGAAGCACCGACAACGAAAAGGCAGCACATTTGGAAGCACCGACAACGAAAAGGCAGCACTATCATCGAAAAGGTCGCACATTTGTCATTGACTCCAATATTCATTGCTTCCATCAGTCTATTGATTCTATTAGTCTAGTGACTCCATCAGCCATTGGATTCCTACAGTCAATGGCTCCAACTCTCTTTTGTCTCATTAACTCCAAATATATTTGGCTTGAATTCTACGAGTCTAAGAGACTATGAGGCACAAGTCTACGAGTCTTACAGGATCTAGCTGGTTAGGAGTTATACATGGCTACGAGACTGCATGACTAAAAGACCGCGTGGCTGCGAAACTACATGTCTTTGAAGCTACAAGAATACAAGTCTACTCGGCTCCAAGTACTCCAGAAGCATTATGTTATTATATTGCACGACTACTTGGTTACGTAGCTACAATTCTATGAAGTCCCATGACATCATGACTACGCAACTACGAGCCACGAGGTTACGAGACTACACGACTACGAATCTTCAAGTTTACGAGACTGCAAGGCTTCAGAGCTATGAAGCTTCTAGAACACAATTTTATGTGACTGCGAGGATACAGGACTTCAAGTCTACACGAGTACTTGACTACGAAACTACAAGTCTACATGGCTCCAATTGTGGCATCTGTCTTCGTCTGAATTTTCTCTTTGGCTCCAACTGCTACAGCAGCATTATGTTATAATAGTACAAGGTTACTTGACTACGAAGCTACAAGTCTACATGACGCCAATTGCGGCATCTGTCTTCGGCTGAATTTTCTCTTTTGCTCCCACTGCTCCAACAGCATTATGTTATAAGATTACAAGGCCGCTTGTTACGTAGCTTCAAGTCTACAAGGATACTTGGATACGTAGCTTCAATTCTACGAGGTCCTAAGACTTCATGACTACGCGACTTCGTGCCATGAGGTTACGAGATTATGTGACTACGAATCTTCATGTTTACGAGACTGCAAGGCTACAGAGCTACGAAGCCTCTAGAAAACGAGATTACGTGACTGCGTGGATACAGGAATACAAGTCTGCATGAGTTCTTGACTACGAAGCTACTCGTCTACAAGGCTCCAATTGACACATCTGTCTTCGATGGAATTTTCTCTTTTGCTACATCTATACCATCAGCATTATGTTATAAGATTACAAAGCTACTTGCTTACGTAGCTTCAAGTCTACGAGGCTCCAATACATCATGACTACGAGACTACGAGCCATGAGGTTACGAGACTATGCAATGGCAAGTCTTCAAGGTTACGTCATCGCGAGGCTATAGGACTACGAAGCTTCCAGAACGCATGGTTACGAGAATACATGACTAATTGGCCGCATGGCTACGAAACTTTATGTCTCTAACTGACTACAATAGCACTATTCAGTGGTGAGAGTTAATTTATTTCATGCAAAGGTACTTGCTGCAAGCAGTTCCGCTTTTCAACATCAGATGACGTCACGTTTTGCTTGCAGGTAAAATAATATTTATTTATTTTATGCGGGATGCGGGTTGTTCACTATCGATCGCATAAGAAGAATGGCATCGATAGTCTTCAAGGAGAAGCAAGTTCGTCCTTCCTGCTAGTGCTTCTCAGATTTCTCACGGTCCGCCATCTTGGATTGCGACGTCACGGCTGCCTTCTTGGATGGGTGTGACTTTGACCTTTGACCGAAACCGCAGGAATGATCGCAAGCACACGGATTAACCATCAAAATATTGATAAGAATAATCAGGAGCACACGGAGAAAAAAATCATAATATTGGCAAGAATAATCAGGAGCACACCGAGAAAAACGTCACATGTTTTCTTTGATATCATAAAATTACAGAAAAAAAATATTTAAAAATAAAAATAAATTAATAAAAAAATTAAAAATAATAACATAAAATACATAAACAGATTCTGCTAGCTTGTAAACTTATCATTGTTGAGCAAAGATAGAGTTCTAGTACAAGCCAGAATTTTATGTAGCAGTTGGAGCCAAAGAGAAAATTCAGACGAAGACAGATGCCACAATTGGAGCCATGTAGACTTGTAGTTTCGTAGTCAAGTACTCGTGTAGACTTGAAGTCCTGTATCCTCGCAGTCACATAAAATTGTGTTCTAGAAGCTTCATAGCTCTGAAGCCTTGCAGTCTCGTAAACTTGAAGATTCGTAGTCGTGTAGTCTCGTAACCTCGTGGCTCGTAGTCGCGTAGTCATGATGTCATGGGACTTCATAGAATTGTAGCTACGTAACCAAGTAGTCGTGCAATATAATAACATAATGCTTCTGGAGTAGTTGGAGCCGAGTAGACTTGTATTCTTGTAGCTTCAAAGACATGTAGTTTCGCAGCCACGCGGTCTTTTAGTCATGCAGTCTCGTAGCCATGTATAACTCCTAACCAGCTAGATCCTTTAAGACTCGTAGCCTTGTGGCCTCATAGTCTCTTAGACTCGTAGAATTCAAGCCAAATATATTTGGAGTTGATGAGACAAAAGAGAGTTGGAGCCAATGACTGTAGGAATCCAATGGCTGATGGAGTCACTAGACTAATAGAATCAATAGACTGATGGAAGCAATGAATATTGGAGTCAATGACAAATGTGCGACCTTTTCGATGATAGTGCTGCCTTTTCGTTGTCGGTGCTTCCAAATGTGATGCCTTTTCGTTGTCGGTGCTTCCAAATGTGCTGCCTTTTCGTTGTCGGTGCTTCCAAATGTGCTGCCGTTTCGCTGTCGGTGCTTCCAAATGCGCTGCCTTTTCGTTGTCGGAGCTTCCAAATGTGCTGCCTTTTCGTTGTCGGTGCTTCCAAATGTGCTGCCTTTTCGTTGTCGGTGCTTCCAAATGTGCTGCCTTTTCGTTGTCGGTGCTTCCAAATGTGCTGCCTTTTCGTTGTCGGTGCTTCCAAATGTGCTGCCTTTTCGTTGTCGTTGTCATTGCAACGTGCACTTGAACCTCCAACTCTATACTCAAACTGCCGACTGTCACAGAAACCACAACACGACTATGCATCAAGGCAAGTACAAGATGACTGCCTCGCTTGTTTAAGTAGCAGGGTTAAGGGTCCGGCCAGGGGTGTTGGGTTGGCCTACTGTGCCTGACGTCACTCCAGCGCTCAAGCCTTGTCAAGTCGGTGTTGGGTTACCCGCGAAAGAGAGCCTCGAAAGCCTATCCGGTAGGAGTAGGGGCAACGGTAGAGACAGTTCAGAACGGTGTTGCAGTGAGCGGGTGAGGTGGTTGCCGAGGACTGCAGTGAGCGGGTGAGGTGGTTGCCGAGGACTGCAGTGAGCGGGTGAGGTGGTTGCCGAGGACTGCAGTGAGCGGGTGAGGTGGTTGCCGAGGACTGCAGTGAGCGGGTGAGGTGGTTGCCGAGGACTGCAGTGAGCGGGTGAGGTGGTTGCCGAGGACTGCAGTGAGCGGGTGAGGTGGTTGCCGAGGACTGCAGTGAGCGGGTGAGGTGGTTGCCGAGGACTGCAGTGAGCGGGTGAGGTGGTTGCCGAGGACTGCAGTGAGCGGGTGAGGTGGTTGCCGAGGACTGCAGTGAGTGGTTGAGGTGGTTGCCGAGGACTGCAGTGAGCGGGTGAGGTGGTTGCCGAGGACTGCAGTGAGCGGGTGAGGTGGTTGCCGAGGACTGCAGTGAGCGGGTGAGGTGGTTGCCGAGGACTGCAGTGAGCGGGTGAGGTGGTTGCCGAGGACTGCAGTGAGCGGGTGAGGTGGTTGCCGAGGACTGCAGTGAGCGGGTGAGGTGGTTGCCGAGGACTGCAGTGAGCGGGTGAGGTGGTTGCCGAGGACTGCAGTGAGCGGTTGAGGTGGTTGCCGAGGACTGCAGTGAGCGGGTGAGGTGGTTGCCGAGGACTGCAGTGAGCGGGTGAGGTGGTTGCCGAGGACTGCAGTGAGCGGGTGAGGTGGTTGCCGAGGACTGCAGTGAGCGGGTGAGGTGGTTGCCGAGGACTGCAGTGAGCGGGTGAGGTGGTTGCCGAGGACTGCAGTGAGCGGGTGAGGTGGTTGCCGAGGACTGCAGTGAGCGGGTGAGGTGGTTGCCGAGGACTGCAGTGAGCGGGTGAGGTGGTTGCCGAGGACTGCAGTGAGCGGGTGAGGTGGTTGCCGAGGACTGCAGTGAGCGGGTGAGGTGGTTGCCGAGGACTGCAGTGAGTGGTTGAGGTGGTTGCCGAGGACTGCAGTGAGCGGGTGAGGTGGTTGCCGAGGACTGCAGTGAGCGGACAGAGACTGGCAGAGGAGCGATCAACTGTTGAGCTGAGCTCCAGTGTGCAAGATAATGTGTGATTGATCGGCATGAGTATGATTTTATGGACAGAAATTGGACTGAGAGTGGTTCCTTACTAAAATTATAGTGTAGACATTTGTAACAAAACTGTATTAAAATTAATTGGGCTATTCTTGCGAAACTGTTTTCTTCAATCGTAACTATATAAAAATATTAACAATAAATATTCGTTGGGGTGTAGTGGCTTGGGAGGAGGGTGAGGGGTATTTCATAGGTATGTGGCATTTAACATTTATAATAATGAATTTTATTTATAATTATATTATCATAAAATTTTATTATAAATATTATCTTATGCTGTAGGTTTTGTTTAGTGTGTGTTAAAAATTGTAAGTAAATATTAATATTGATTTATAATTTTCAAAACTAAAGCCTTTTTACACATAAAATATCATTATTTATGCTAAAAACATATGAAATATTTTTCCAAAGTATTAAATTATTAATAATTTTAATACAAGTATTTTAACACATGCCCCTTTATTTATCTAGTATATTGTAATGTAGGCAAATAATAATTAAATGTTTCAATATAAAATGTTAGTATGGATGTAACTTATGACATAGGTAACTCGTATGGCTGCCGATCCGTTAATGAGGTAGTAGTAATCCAAAGGCAGGCATAAAAATCTTAAACATAGTTATCTTTAGACGAGGAATCATCTTGGACGCATAAATATAGTTTAAAACATTGCTACAACAGTGTTAGTTTCGGGGGCACGAGCTTTGCTTGTTTAAGTAAGAAATGGGTGTGTCAGGAGCCGATATTGGGAGTGCTACCACATAAAAATTAATAATTGATACTAAAAAGTCTTATGTGCTAAAAAAATTAAATTCTTACCAGCTTATTTGACACAATTTGGGACAAGTGAAGTATCAAAAAGACCACGGTGAGGAGGGGGTAGAAAAGTGATGTAGTCAGCTAGCAGTAGCCATCATGGACCATATCGTAGATGGATGATGCTGCGGAAGGGAGTATATGAGCATGGCATGGTATGCGGGGTACCAAAATAACAGTTCGACGAGAGGTATAGAATGGCATATTTTAAGCTCGTAGTCTCCAGTTCCAACCTGTCGATACAAAGTGTAATAAAACCGTAATAACAAATATAAAACAATATTAAAAAATATTTATATAAAAAGTGCCTAGTGTAAACACTTTAAAATGGTCTTAAAAGCTCACCGAAAACTTTTCACAAATATCCCAAAATCAGGCATTCGATAAAGGAGCTACGAGACATGTCCGCACATGTCAGCGTTAGGAACATTATTTTCGCGTAGGACCATGTGGAGGCATCTGATTGTAACAGAGCCGTGCGTTACAAATTTCCCTCTCCCCTACTCATTCCCATGCATCATTCCCAGTCGTACAGTTGGTACACTATCTGTTTGTCCGATCTCACCCTGTGAATGGAAAGCTGTGGGTTGTGTGCGCTTCAGTGGCCAAAATTCGCCCAGCCTTCTTGTAACCAGACAGGTTCAGACATGCGCTGTGAGACTGTGGATGCTATAGTTACGAGTACACAAGCTACAGGTGCATGTCGCCAGCGCCCCCACCTCCGCCGATCTCTATTAAATTTTGTCAGTGGTAGTGCTTAGTTTGTGCTAGTTTGTGCCGCAAATATTAGAGTTTGTGCTAGTCTGGTTAGTGAGCTATTAATTAATTAAAGTTGGGGGGGGGGGGGGCTGGCGACAACCCCCCCCCCCAAAAGATCAAGATTAAATTTTGTCAGTGATTTGTACTCAGTTTGTGCTAGTTCGTGTCGCAAATTTAAGTGCTTTTGCTGGTCTGGTTAATAAGCTATCAATATATAATTTTTTCAGTGATTTTTGCTCAGTTTGTGCCCCAAATATCGTAGTTGATACCTGTCTGGAAGACTTGTAATCATGCGTTGATTGTAGATATTCTAGTGTATGACAATGTCTTAAAGGGATTAAAAGAATGAATAAATTTGTTTATTATAGCTAAAAAAATATGATATTAACTATATTGGAAATGACTATATATACTGTCACAATTTTAGTGTTAAGACGGACCCAGCTTTAGAGTTGCGAAATTATGAGAAAGAAGACAAAAGTATGCATACATATGAGAAAGAATGTAAACATTTACAAAAGTATTTAAAAATATATGAAATCATATGCCATCCAGGTGCGTTGATGATAAACCTTTATTGGCTATTGGTAAACTTAAATATTTAGCCGAGTATCACAGCAGTATAGTGGAAATAAGTCTAGACCCATTTCATGTTTATAACTGAACACCAGCACAACCTTTTTGTATACCAAGAGTACTGCAAAATTAGTTCGAACCCATCAATTATGATAGATGCAACAGGAGGGTTAGTTAGTAAACTTCAGCACCCGTTTGGAAATGTTTCAGGTGTAGTCTACCTGCATTCTGTTGCAGCTCATGACTCTACAGCTGGTTTGCAGTACACAGTTGCAAACATGCTTTCAGAAAGTCATCACAGTTTGAGAGTTCAACATTTCCTACAAACGTGGCTACGAATTGGTGCACCGAATCCAAAAGAAACTATCAGTGATCACTCACTAGCCTTTCTATGTGGACAAGTAAAAAGCTTCACTCAATTCGGTTCTCTTGCAAAATACGTGGAAAACTCTTTTAACAGCATTTTCTGTTCTGGCTATTATGTAATTGCTGACTGTTTCGTACGTTGTGATGTAGCGCACACATGATAATTACTAGCAAATTAACCTCTCCTTCACGGCAAGCCAAAAAGGGTTAGACATTTCTACACATGAAGTATAGCCTTGATGGTTCAAAGCGCGAATATTTATGATGTTAAAATTTCACTGGAGAACATTTTTATAGTAGCACTAGCGAAACAGACGAAAAAAGTGCAATCACAGGCGAAAAGACGCACAGTGAAAAAGCTAATGATGCTTAAAAAATATGTTTCTAACAGGACCAAACCCAGCATTAGAAGCAACAATATGAATGATTTTATTTGACGAAAGTGAACCAAGAGAAAGCAGTTATTTTTAAGTGTTTCAAATACACAAAGAATTACCACTTATTTCACCAAATGGCCACTTAAAATTGCGGCAGAAGTTCACGGTAAGGTTAATGATGAAGGTGACCATGATAATTTATATTTATTACCAATAATTGTAACAGTCATTATAAAAATGTTAAATGTTCTACCTTTGTGGTCTGCCTTAATAGGGCCAATTTATGAGTATGGTTCTTTGACAGCTTCAAGTGCTTCAGTAGAAACCATATTCAATGACATTAAGCACCGTACTTTTCAGAACGTACGTCTGCCAACGACTGGGGACTTATTCTGGAAAAACATCTGAAATCTGTTGATGGTGAAATGAAGTTAGTCGCAGCGAATATACGAAGCAAAACCATGTTAAAGCATAGAGAGGAACAAGCATCTCATGATTATATTGATCAACTCCTTTTATCATCCGATGTAAAGGAAAACAAAACAAAAGTTGGAAATAAAAAAATAAGTAAGTACTGAAAACACAGTGGCGATTGATACACAACATACGCTCATCAATGAACCCAATAAAAGCTTTGCATGTGCCAGAGGTTATTTGAAGTGTTTCCAAGCCATTCAGGGTCCTCAAACTCCCCCCCACCCCCCCAACACAGAAGATAAGTCATTTGCCCCCGATTTTTTAAAAGTCTAGATAATGAAGATATATTGTTAATTTTTATTCTAATTGTCGTATAGATTTGAAACTTTGCAAGTATGTGTAATTCAGAAGACAATACAACAATTTTTTTCATGACCCGAAGACTGAGGTAATACATGCAAACAAAAACACTACTTTGGTGCTATGAGCAATAACCATGCTTTTTATGTATGCATATGTCCGAGGCATGGTGGGAGATTTATTTGTCCTTTTGGATGAGGGGGAGGGGGTAAAAGCCCAAAAAATTTTAAAATTACAAATATTGATTATTTTTCGATTTTAATGTTTCCAAGCCATTCGGAGTGTTCAGTTTCCCAATCCACCCCCCCCCCCATCCCCTCCCTCAGAGAAAATGCCATTAGAACCCGATTTTTTAAACTCGGGACAATGAAAGAACATAATACATTAATTTTAATGTGCTTCCGGGGCTGTCGGGCACTATTGGACCTCCTTGGTGGGTGAGGGGTCGATTGCCCCCAAAATTTTCGGAACTTTGAAAACATTTTTGTAAGCATTTCGAGGAATTTATAAAAAAATTAATTCAATTTTAACTTAAAATTAAAAATAAATTTATAGTTTTAAAAACTATTAAAACACACTTTAATTTGTACATTAACCAAAAATTAATAAAAAAAATAATTTAAGTATGTTGTTTAACAGCGACAGAATGAACTATAACTCTGTTTTACGAAATATTTTTAACAAGTTTAAAATAAGATTCAAGAAATAAACCAAACAATGAATTTTAATTTTAAAAAAGGCGTAGGGTGCTTGATATCAGTTGTCATTAATTGTTTACCTCTAGTGTCTATTCGTCCAGGCAAAATCATTATAAAATGAAAAAAAAAGAGCACCCCAGTCTTTTTTTCCATATAAGTTCATTCTTTTGTTTATTTCGTAATTATTATTTTAAGCTTTTTAAAAAAATTCGCGATACATATTTGTAATTAATTCTGTCGCTGTTAAACAACAAACTAAAATTCAAAGATTATTTTTAATTTTTTATTCATATTAAATAAAAGCATGTTTTTTAGTTTTTAAAATATAATTTTATTTCATCGATATTATTGCCAACATCCTTTACAAAAAGCCACGCTGCAATTAAACGATATTTGTATTTAATAATTTTTTACTAATTAATTAATAGCTCATTAACCAGACTAGCACAAACTCTGATATTTGCGGCACAAACTAGCACAAACTGAGCACAAACCACCGACAAAATTTAATCGAGATTAGCGGAGGTGGGGGGACTAGTATGACACCAGCCCCCGCCCCCCTCCACACTTTAATTAATTAATATCTCATTAACCAGACTAGCACAAACTCTAATATTTGCGGCTTAAACTAGCAAAAACTGAGCACAAACCACTGACCAAATTTAATCGAGATCGACGTAGGTTGGGGCTAGCATATCGCCAGCCCCCCCCCCCCCCACTTTAATTAATTAATAGCTAATTAACCAGACTAGCAAAAACTCTAAAATGCGTCACATACTAGCACAAACTGAGCACAAACAACTGACAAAATTTCATCGAGATCGGCGGAGGTGGGGGGCCTGGCTACCGACGTGTTGTATTCAAGTGCTTTCAGGGAGTACCTGGATTAAATATAAGACAGGTTCAAACCTGCGCTCTGTGGACATGGGGAACAATAGTTTAAGTTTTCAAAAATGAAAACATTATTGCTAGAATTACCTATGTTCATTATGAAATGCTAATAGACCAGAGCAACCTCACAAATGTGTGCGAAGTCACATATCCCGAGTTTAATCGAATAGGTAATTTCCTAAACACACTAGTTATGCATTACACAAATATAAGTACTTATATAATAAGGGCAAAAAAATCATGTATTTCGTCAACGCGTCAATAGTCTAAGGTCGGAACTCCATTGTCCAATAGTATATTGTTACAATTTGCTAAACAATATATATTCCACGTACCATTTACAGAATTTCAAAAATTACAACATAACCTACAAATTTTTGTAAAATGGGTTTTGAAAACCGTACGTTCTGTGTTCCCAACGAGCTAACAGGCTCCAGACCGCATCCACCGGTCAGGGCCAGGACGAGCCGGGCGAACTCCCGCTTAGCGGACACTACACTAGATGAATGTCGAGCTATGTCCAAGACAAAAACACATGCATGATTAATAATAACATATATATTTACTGTGGAGCATACCACAAATATCAACGTCAAGCACAGAACATTCGCACAGACACAATTGCAGACAGAGAGAAGCTCATGAAACACGTATACTCACTATTACGATCAAGCAAAGAATGATCTACCCCGCCGCTGCCGTACAGTTCCTAGCAGGAAATAATTATTGGCAGGTATAGATACAGTTATTTGTATGCACATTTTTTTTTGGCTGCAATTTTTAGGCGTATTAAACTGTATTCTGTGGATAATGTTTTATTCACTCTCACTTCGACCACGATCATATAGATAAGTGTGGCAATTTCCAATCTATTTCCTTGGCGTCTCTCGTTGGTTTTGTGAAGCTAGCGGTGGCCTGCAAAATAACGGCCTTAGTAGTAGTTGAACCCATCATTAACATTGTGTTAAATGAGTGTTTCGTATAAAATATGATATTAGTCCATATTCTGGTCCAATATTTAAAAAGTTTTTCCCAGATTTCTATTTATACATTCTTTTGGGTGCTTGGTTAATGTATAATCTGTAACATTGTCTTAAATTTTTTTTCCGAATTTGATTTAGAGTACTGTCAAGTTAGGGGCGTGGCGCGGTGGATAAGCACATGGCTTGGAAATCTGCCGGCTCGTGTATGATATCCATTGGTACTGTTGGTTTTTACATTTTCATTTTTTTATTTATCACAATATCACAAGATTAATTACAGATTTTAAACATATTAAAACAGGAATTTATTTAAATGATTCAGTTTTGAATTTTATTTAATGTAGAGTGAGGTTTGTGTTTTTATTCATAACTTCACACAATTATGTAATTTAACTATGTAATCATATTTAAATTCTGTGATTAATAGTTTAACTTGTGAAAATAAAATAAAAAAAATAAAAAAAACAGTAACAGTGTGAATCGACCACGAGCTGATAGATTGCCAGACCATGCACTTGACCATTCACCATGCCCCTGCTACAGACGATTCTAGAACATATTCCTGAAGCCGAACTTCAGCTTAAACAATTTCAAAATAATTTATGCCATTGTTACTGATTAGGCATTTACAAATCACAAATAGAAAAAAATACTTTTCTGTAAAAATATTTCAAAAATTGAGACGGAATTAGGAATAATATATTTTATACTAAAATCTCTTTAACAAAATGTTAATGATGGGTTCAACTGCTACTAGCGCCATTAGTTGGCAGGGCGCCACGAGCCTCACTAAGCCGATTCAGAATGAAAGTAAGTTGCGAGACCTATCTATGTGACCCTGACTTTGATGCCAACACCGGTGCTCCTCTGTCGCACAGGCCAGTCAGAGATATAAAAATATATACTTGGAGCATAAGGTCAGATTCTTGACGAGGGGCGTGAGTCAAAAGGGGAGTGGTATTTAGTGTAATACACATACCATAATGGCGGCCATTTCTTCACAAATGTATTAGCTTTATCTGTTTTGAAGGTAAAATTTGAGAAAAATGACAACTCATGTCATTATTTTTTACATTATATATATATATAGTTAGGAACGTGAACCGGGCCGCGGCGCGAGCAGGTTCGGAGCTGGCTGGCGGCCCAGCACGGCCACTGAAGTCCTGTTGCCGCCGCAACGAGAGACGTGCCACGCGCGCCTGGTGGATTACACGGGTTGCAGCCTCCCCTCCCTCCTTCCCTATGCTCCCCGCGCGGCGCTCTGTCTCGGCGCCGTTAACCTGACACCTGGCAGCTTTGGGGGGTGCCGTGGGTCGCCGCGCGAGCTACCGACGCCTGTATCGAAAATTCTGGCGTCGGGTTGGCGCGGAATGACATGATTGGCCCCAGCCACGCTCGTGAATTCTAGAATTGGCACCTGGGCCTATATTAGCCCAGGACGCCGGCCTCCGAGAATTCAGTTGAGTTCAGTTCCGGTAGGATATTCCGGGCGATAGTGCCACGGGTGCGGCGGAGTTCCGGGCGAGTGTCTGAGCGAGAGTTCTAGGGCGAGAGAGTCTGCGCGAGAGTGCCGCGGGTGCGGCGAGAGTTCCGAGTTAAGTTCCGAGCTAAGCGTCGACTGGACCCTCGGCGAAGGGCAGTGCGACGGCGGCGGTGGAGTCCCACGACGGAGGTCCACGAGGGGTGCTGCGGCGAGAGTTGCGCCAGAGAAGCGGCCTGAGAGGTGTGCGGTGTGTAAAAACCGAGTGACTGGGGAATAAACAATTTTAACTGTAATTGATTACTAAGCATTTTTAGAAGATTATTTTTAGTGATGTAAATATTGGCAATCAATAAGAGTGTGTAGTAGTAAAATCTTTGTTTGGGCTATCCATTCACGAACCCAGTAGTTTTCCCACGATATTTATTATTTCCTTTTAATAATTCGAAACTATATATATATATATTTACCAGTAATAGCTTCATCTAATTTTCTTTCGAGTACCTTAACTACAGTCTTTAATAAAAGCAGTCTAGAACAAACGTCTGCACATATTAATATGTGAAACTCAGAACAAAATTGGGGGAAAAATAGTTTCATGTCTAATGGCTAAAGCTCCAAATGCATTCTTTCCTAATCTCTGTGGCTATTATGCCACATCGACGCCAATACCTGTAACATGTGCATACCACGAACGCACTGGAAGTGTGAGTGTAATGAAGGAAACGACCCTGATTTCGATGGGTCGATAGCAATATGTGTATTCGTCCACCCGATATATAACCTATTTTTTATGATATTTTTAAATTGTTAATTGTTAATGAAGGTAATGTCATAATGTGTCTTTTCTATTAAAAATAATATAAATAAATGTGCGACTATGCCACAAATCTCAGCCAGAGTCATATACACGCTCCACGTACTTCGCTCAGGAAAGGTAGCCCTCGGTGACCCAGAGCTGCCGAGACTGCGCCAGTCGTCGCTCGCTCGGCACAGGGGTCTGACGGACGCGTGCACCAAGGGATCTGCAACATCTTGGCATCCATGTCTGGAACCGCTATAATGCCAGTTTCTTAATCCTTTTACATTGGCCCCATGGCTGGCCCCACTTCCGGTGCATTTTGAGGAACCCGCCACATAACCTGATTCTTTCATTCCAAGTAATGCATTTTCGAGTCTTATGTTTCTTTCCTTTATAGTTGACGGGCTGCGTGTGCGCACCTATTCTCAGGTATGCGGTATTATTCGTGAACTTTCCAACATCCCCGTACTGAGCCGTCTTCGAACTAAATGTGTTAACTCGCTACATAACCTTTTTACCTAATTGATTAACCATGGGAATCTGCGGTAGGCCACGTTCGTCCACGCGAGAATCATGCTTGTAAGGACCCGGCGCTCAAGCTTAAAGTCAGAGACCACTTATTTATCATTGAACATCGTCACCGTTCCGATGTGTAACATAACTGAACTCAACTCAAATCGTCGTGATTCGTGCTCGTCAAGCTGCCAACGTTCTCGCCTATCAGCACGCATAGACTCTCTTGCCAGCTGTGTGTGAAGTATTAATGTAATTTTGTAATGTTCTATGTTCTGTATTCTGTTGCCCATATAGTTTGCTGTATTCTACGTCACGGACGTTCCGTGTCAATAAGGCTAGATTTCCATATCATAACCTGCCTATCTTCATGCCACGTATCGGACACTCATTATCATCGCCGCACCCCTGCTAAAGTCGTAACCGTAACACTGCTTTTCATAAGTACGCAGAGTTGTGCTCTGGCACTGAAACAATATGGGCTGAGTGATGTGGTATCAACATGTAAATAGTTACTTTTTCCTTACTAATATTATAAATGCAAATGTGAGTTTGTTTGTTTGTTAAGCTTTCACGAGGAAAATACTCAACCGATCATCATAAAACTTTGTGCATATTTCAAGGGTATGATAAAGGACATAGGACACATTTTATAAAGAATATTATATAAAAATTGATATTCGTATGTATGATCGTCCAACTGAGAGTTTGAGTAATTTGAATGAAATTTAACGCCATCTGACGTTTCGATAAGTAAATTAAATAATTCGCCAATCTAATACTGTAATACCGACGGTCAATTCACTATTAAATTTTATTTTTCCGTCACCACCAGCAATACTTAATTTTTTTCTTAATATTTGAGGTTACTTTTCTGTTTATTTTCTTCGGTGATGGTTGTTTGGTTGTTGATGCTGAAGGTTATATTTTACTTTCAAGAGAATTTTGTAATTTAGTAGAAAATGATGTGGATATTATTACTCAAGTTTTCCCGGGCTAGCAAAAAAATTTGAATAGTGATTGGTGGTTATGCGCAAGAGCAATATTGGTGCCAAAAATTATATCGTTAGTAAAATCAACAGTTATATTTTATAAGAGGTGCAAGGGGAAATGAAGGAGTATATGTTAATAAATACAATCATGGATACATAACAAAGCTCTTCATATCCAGCGGAATTTTTTAATTCACTTGAAATTTCCAGTATACTCTCACATAAACTTCAAATGAAACTAAATGTACAAGTTTTGCTTATGCGAAATCTAGAAGCTCCTCGAGTATGTAACGGAACGAGGCTTCGGATCACACAATTGGGGCAGAAAATACTTTGTGCCACTATTTTAACAATTGTAGGTAAAGGGGAAAGTGTTATCATACCTCGAATTCTAATTATCCCCACTGATCTACCGTTACAATTCAAAAGAGGTCAGTTTCCCGTCAGGCTTAGTTTTTCTGTTACCATCACAAAGCACAAGGGTAAACATTGCAAGTAGTTGGGGTGCATTTATAAAAGCCTTTTCGCGTGTGTCCAATTTCATAAATCTACAAATATTTGCACCGAACAGAAACAACATATAACAAAGTATACAGGAGCATCCTAGCATAAAACTCTTATTTAAGCTCTTTTAAATAAAAAAAATTATTTATCATACTTTAATACAAAAACTTTTTAAATTGTAGGTATTAAAAATTATTTTTTTTTTATTTTTGTTGCAGTGAAACACATTTCAATAAAGCATGTTTTCAGTTTTTTAAGCTTAATTGTGTGTTAGAATTTCTAAATACTAATGATCCCGGTCACGCAAAGAAAACCATTACAATATTATTTTATTTTATTTGCAATGATCTTTAATACTTATTTAAGGACATCAACGTGAGCAAAGCCGCGGGTAAAAGCAAGTCTGTAATAAATAAACATAGTTTTGGAGTTATTTCTTTAATTAAATAACTGCTGTCTCCAGCCATGTGGCCAGGAACCACCCCTTTAAACTAGCGGGGCATAAGCTATCAGTACTTCAAACACAAGAAATCCCATATGACAGCAAATGGTGCCAACAAGTATGGCTTCAAACAGAAGTTCAAATTAAAATCTTTAAAATTTTCTGAAATTTTAGCCCTTTGAAAAAACCCTAAGATACGCTACAGGGGCTCACGTAGGTTTGGGTGAATTGCGGAAGCGGGAGTAGGTGCGCCAGAGCGGTGCAGGATCACCTCGCTGTGCGTTAAGAGCTAGTCCATTTATGAGGTTTCGCACACATATGAGCTATCAGCACAGTGCGGTCGGAACGATGATTTCCCCTACACCTGCTCTTCGGGCCGGATGCTGCAAGCGCAGCCGAGCTCACGCGAGGACAGCTAGCAGGGTGCGAGCCGAGCCGAGTAGAGCCTAACTTAATCGAACGAGTTCACTCCATAACAGTATGCAACGTGGTAACATCCGCTAGGAACGAGGCATGCGGACACTTATCAATCATCCCTACCTGTCCATGCCTTCACAGTGATGCCCCGACCCGCTGCTCGGGCTGGACAGCTGTGAAAGACGGAAATGGAGAGCACAGTGCAGGTGGCAATTAAGATGGAAGAATGTTGCACCTGGTGCTTCTTGCCATGTGGGGAGAGTGGGTCGTTAAAGGAAGGTGTGGGAGCACGTTGTAGCAGCCTGACCAAGGGATGGCTGCATGAGATGCGAGGCGACTATCATCTGCGATGCAGCGGATTGCAGAGGACAGACAGGGGAGATAGCCGTGTGCCATGAATGCGGAAAGATAAAGCACCGAGCATGTACCAATTTCTACATTTACATGATGGAATGTTCATGTGTAACTGCTCCACACAACTGGTGATTCAACCTGATTTTGATCAGCCAAGGCCTGGACATCACGTTACAGGCAGGCCGAACTCGCTGCCGGAATTTGCGGGATTGACCTACGAGAGTCACTGGATGTTTCTATGAGTTTGTCATGAATGCTTGGTGCAAAATTATGTCCTGTCGGACCAGTTCACCAAGTGCATAAGTGGACAATTGCGAGGTGTCACACATACATGGTGGGTGGAAACGGGTGAGTTCAGCGGCAGCTTGGACAAGTGTGCTTCTATGGTTCGTGTGTGCTTGCATCCGGACAACATGATCATTTCTGTCAAGCACAAACCGAGGTAGAAATCATGGAGTTGTTCATACACAGGAAGGTAAGACTGCATAGGTGTCTCGTGACAGGTGGAGAATTGTGCGACATACTACCAGTCTTAATTTAGCTGATAGTGCCTGAGATGTGGCTGTTCCTGTGAGGTGCGATAGGGAATGGACTGGAGGAGTTCGTTGCCATCACAAGGAAGGTGAAGCAGGGCTTCCAGGAGGTCAGGTTGGCACAAGAACCAACGACCACCAGATTTACAGCTGTGTCATGGGTCCTGTGAACCCTTATGATGCACTATCAGTCGTCTCTTACATAGGCTCTCCATCCCTTGGGCACCACCCCATCAAACAACCTGAGGGCAGGGCATGATGTGGATCGATGCAGAAAGCATAGGTGTCCTGCACACCAGGACGAGCACCGAGAGGATCGCTGGCAGGCTGGGGGGAATGGCCACCGCTATGATGGTACTGTCAGAAAGTGGAGCACCACTGGCATGCCATGTGCCCAACAAGGACAGTGCCGTGGAAGATTTCCAAGGAGGGAGTGACCCAATCGGGAAACTCCCAATAGGGGATGGAAGATCTGCTGACAACCGCCACTGACCACTCGCCCAGCTAAAACAAGCAGGAAACCGCCTGTCAGGAGTGACAGGCATGCAGCACATCGCCTATCGACGCCCCGAACTGGGTCGCCAGCGAGCAATGCCGAGCACCTGGCAATTCCGACGACCCTGTCAGCACCTGTGGGGCATGTCTGCGGATAATCCCAGCTTGGGCGAGTAGGAGACGACTCGAGGGCTCTGATCTGGGTGACAGTCCAACTGAACTGGTGGTCGGTTCACACCCTAGTGCTATGGGACCTAAGAGATGACCACATTCTAGGTCTTCCCCGGCTCATCAAGGAGTATGGAACCATCGATGTTGGAGACATTAATAAGCTACATGAGGGCTGGAGAACTGTGTACTGCCTGTGTGAAGGGACAACCCCACGATCCACACATACCACCATGTTTAATGAGAAAGAGAATGAAGTCCTCCAGAGCACACAGCACAGTCACAGGAGGGCGATCATTACCTACCCTCAGTCACCCAAGCAACATAGGTGGGTGGGTACCCTCTGCCCCTCCTGTGCCAGAGACATTTCGGCCATTACTAGATGTCAGCACAGATGGGACAGCAAAAATAAGGAGACACATCAACACGGGCCAGACATGCAAGGCCCTATGCTACCTGTGGGACTACATGCTCCTAGGAACAGTACCTGGGTCAGGTCCACAATGTAGTATACTATTGTTACTTTCCCCCTTCACCTGTCCGAAAAACACACAAATCAAACCTGCGAGTCCCCGAAAATCACACCAAGGCAAAAGAAACATCACTACCCCGATCCAGAGCATGTGACATTTGTCGTCAACAAGCATAATGGCCTCATGGAAAGGTGGAATTTGATGCTGATTACCGGTGCTCCCTCTGATCGTGTAGACCATTCTGCCGATGCCTCAATTAGGCGTGTGCAGCAGGTGTTGGGCTGTTTACCACACCAAACACTAGCCAGAGTATGCCAGTGCAGCATAGTGGCTATGACAGCATCGAACACTATATTGGCTATCGCCCACCCGATAGTCAACACTAGAAATATTTTCTTGAGTTACAATTTTTCATGTCTTTAGTTACAAGAAATATTTAAAAGCAGGCAGTATGCCACTCATCTTTGTATGTTATTTGCAAATTAATAAGAAGGATTATGTGTTTATGCATTCATGACCTAGATCCGCCACCGATTAATTCGCATCTCCTGCACAAGCTGCCCCAAGTGGTGGTCTCCATCCACCAGGGGAAGGCAATCCCTGCTAAGCTCCTCTCGGGTGAGGACACTTCTAGCGATCTCGGCTATCAAGCATGTATGCATACAGTAGCATTAATAGTCAGTTCCTCAACTAATAATCTTGTTATCCTGCAGCTTCACACACATGGTCTATTTCATATTTGGACCACTACATTCAATAAGGACGTGCAATATTGCAGGTTCGAAACCATATATAAAGTTACACCAGGACACGAGATTGTCCCCGGCTCTTTTGTAGTGGATTTGGGCCACTTAGGTGGTGTGCTAGGATCATTGGTGTGCTCCCAAACCAGCCTGCGGGAATTTAATGGAAATTGACTATGTATGCTTAAATGTCTGCATGCTCCCCTGTGCTGCGCAGTATGGACATCATTGCATCCATTCATTCGTTGGATGGATGTTGTACTGTGCCGCAAATTTGAAATATTTGGCACAAATTTATCTTTTTATACCCAAATTCCATAATATAAACTTTGTGAGCTCATTGTTAATACTGATCAAATCTTTCCTACTAGAACCCCACAACATTTTCCAAGCGCCGCAACTGATAGCCTGATGAGATTTAGCCAGGCTAGTATTAGTTATAATTTTTCTTTCTGCCTCGGGCCACGAACATGTAACAGTATCTGGCTTCGTGAACAAGAGCGCTTTTCTCAGCATTCTCCCAGGGCAGCCCACTTACCAGAGCTCGGCTGAGGTTAACAGCTCCAGTTATGCCCCATTCTAATGTTACAGGGTTGTTGGGCACGTATCAGCGTCCGGCCTAAGATATTTCTCACGAGCCAGCAGATCACCCTGCTCCATCTTTTCCAGGAACTATGTCCAATGCACTGACTAGGACCATTAACCTCGAGGACATCTCGCTGGCCGGCAAATGCCTGCTTTCGCCATCTCGTGGTGAAGATGCCAACTATATTTACCTAAGTTTGGCGCTGGAGCAAGACCTCTACTGGCCACTACCACACCTCTCTCTTATTCTCTTTTAGCCAGACTGAGCGCGAGCCAGTTGGTCCCATAAGGGTCAGGCTTACGCTAGTCCCCCTTGCGTGACTTTTGTGAACTAACCCCGAGTTAGTTCCTCCTGTTCCCCGACAGAGCACACTGCTTTCGGAGCGCGAGTAACCTCCGATGCCCCTTAAGTTAGGCCACCAGCTATATTTGTTATTTTTTTCTTTTGGTCGGTGGAGTGAGTCCTCTGCGTGCTACCTCCCGCCAATCAGAGACTAGTTCGCCTACTCCCTAGGCCTCCGAGCCCCTAACAAAAGTTCTTAACTACATGCTGCCTTACAGATTGATTGATGTATTCTTGTGTCGTCACCATGGTCGCATCTCTCCGGTGCTTCTCGTTCGCCAATCCATTCGGAAGCAATCTCACCGCGACTAACTTAAGGGATGTGATCCTTATAGTCCGGGAGTGATCTCTATTTTTTTCTATATTGCTAGTCATTTTAGTTCGAATTACTAGGTAATCCCATTGCATGACTCTCGTGTAGCTACCGCGAGCACTCGTGCAGCTTCGAAGAGAGTGATTTTCTTCATTCTACCCCCAGAATGGTAAGTGGAATATTCAACGCCCCTTTGCATATAGTTGGTTCCCTAAATACCTTTTACCCTAACTTCTCGATTCTTGTTGCGTCGCACTTTAATTTCTACTCTTGACCACTGGACCTCCTTTTCGTTTGGTTCCAGTCGGGTCCAAGACATGGTGCAAGAGTGCAGGGTTACCTCCGACTCAAGCCCATCCTGGAATTCAACTAAATTTACGTATTTCCTTCTGGAATGGATTCTACGAGTCTTAAACTTCTAGTCACCACAAGTGAACAGTCAACAATCAGATATTGTTAAATCAAATTATATATAGTCTCGCACTGGTTGGGTTAACAAAGATTTCAATTTTAATGAAATTATTTATTATAGTTATTTTTGTAAAATCTTGATTATGTCAAAGGTAAATGTTAAATTTATATTCCAGGTAAAAGTAATTATCCATTTGTAATCTATACATTTTAACAGCCCGGGCCCCATTAATTATTGTCAGTGTTATTTTGTAATTTCTAATATTATAAGAAAAATTAACACCACAATTAACAATAAAAATCCAAGCTTTAAAGACAACTTATTTTTATTACTTCAAATATGATCCATTTTCATCTTTCTATTGTGAGATGTAAGTTACTTTTTTAAATGTTTCTCCCTTGTGTACCTCTGAGTATATTGTAGTACTTTTCGCCTACTTAAATCAGCTTCCAGGGCTTTTATAGCAAAATTAATATTGAGCTTTATTTAACCGCACAAGGGCAGTAACAATTCCCAATGTGTTTCAACAGAAATAATGTGCTTTTAGTATAGCTTTCATAGGTACCCACTGTACTCTTTTTGTGCTCCGATTGTCTTGTCATGCATACCATATGACTCAGTGACCAGGAAATCGAAAAGTTATGGTTCGTGTCAGTAGGTTTCGCATTGGTGTGGGAACCTGGTTGCCTTCCGAAGATCCTACAAGGGTTTAAGGACCTGGTTGCCTTCTGCCCAACATAACGAAACATGTAACAGCTAGTCCACGGATTTCGCGAAGAGGGACAAGTGTACAAGAGTATTTGCTCTTTAGGATGTGCCACAATAAATAATTTATACCTGTGTTCCGAGTGTGACACCATAGTGTTTGTAGCATCCTGGGGGAGTCTAACATCCCAGGGTAATTTTGTCTGTTCAAACACACTACTGACTGCACACCATGTAGTGACATCATGCCCAGAGTTCCCAGATTCTCATCGCTCTGTGGGTTGGTGCAAGTGCAAACCACCTACCAACTGGTGCCCAGAATTTTCACCCTAACCACAAGTGCAGGAAGGCAGTAGGTGTCAAATCATGTTGCATAATTAATTTTTTTTTTTTTAAATAAGCAGAGGTGTATCTTTTCTTTTATGATGATATTTTTAGTTTCCTTCAAGGTAAGAACAAGTTATCTGTAATCCTATATTACTACCAAGAATTGACCCACATGTTCCTTTACCAGTTACAGTTTTCTGGCACCCCCTGCCAATACAATTATAATTTATTGGCATCCAATGCTAATATATGTAACTAAGGGTAAGACATGGCTGTGGAAGGTACATATCTGAAGTACAGTAAGGCGATTCGAATGTTATAAACAAACAATTACTATGTGATATTACAGTTCTTGGAATGGGGTGACAAAATTTAAAAAAGAACATAAATCTAGTACCAAATGTTGGCCTCCAAACTTTATTCCATAAAGTTACTTAATGTGCTACATTTCAATAAACATTACGCACATTTTACTCTACAAGCCCTATTAAACTAAATATTAAGCAAGTTATATACATTTACTTCACACACATGCAATTACTGATCATGCGACGACCTTTCTTATTTTTTCTTTAGAAATTAACCATAGAACTACAATACATTACATTCATCCATAGACTAAACACTCGGTGCAAAAAGAAGGGAAATCATAGAAACAACAATGTACCCAAAATTGTAGGTCATAATATCCTATAAAAATATTAACTTGAACAAATTTTTCCTTATTATTTACAAATATCTGCACTAACAATAATTGTCACACTGCAAATAGTTTTACCATCTACCCTATAAAGTTAGTTTCCTAGGGCAGAAAGTGACCCCCACAGGTCCTACTATTAAGACGTATATTATTTCTGGTAGCATGGTGTCATGGCAGCCATACTGGTCATCATCTTGGATTATCTTTTTTTGTCTGTTAGTGTGCTACTGCTGTATAACTTCATTTGTCACCCATTAAAGTGCTGTAGTATGAATCATTAAAACCTCAACTAGCATAATGACCCTTACTTTCCAACACAGATCGTCTAATACACAGATACACCAACTGCACTGTAGAAACCTAACATGAACCATAGTATTAATGTAAAAAAATCTCTTCTGTCCTTTCTCCATAATGCCCACAAGCAGAATGACCCCCAATTCATACACCAAAAGATTTTCACAATATTCTACAAGCATTCAACACATATTCACCATCATAGCTACACATTTGGGTACACCTTCACACCCATCGACACACAATTTGACACACATTTAACATCAACACATATTCACCAATATCGACACATGGTCACCCTCATCGACTCATTCATCATCGACACATGATTAACATATATTAACAGTCATCGATGCACAATTAGACATTCACCATCATCATGTTATTCACCATGCATATTAACATGCATGACACATAATTCTATGTACATTAACCATCACCAACCAAACATTTTTTTTTTGCATTTTAAGTAGACACACATATGCCATCAAAGTTCATCATACTTTTTAATGGATCTGACACTGAGACTAATAAAAGTAATTCTAAAATTTCCAATATATATAAATAATAATTTCATATTTATTTACATGCGCATTGATTTCAAAACACACACCTCTGAAAATGGGACTGACAGTGCTACAGTGCTTCCATAAGAAGCCCCTTGGGTGACTGTGCCGTGGTACGACAGCCTGATGATGCGGAGCTCAAAAGACTACTAAAAACCACAGCACCACTCTGTGGCGATGGCGAAAACCCACGGTTAAAACAACCTTGATGATGTGGAGCTCAAGAGATGACTCGAGCACACAGCACCATTATGCGGGGAAGGCGACAATCCCGCAGTGCGATAGCCCTGACAAGATGGAGCTCAAGTGACGACTCGAGTCCATAGAACCACTCTGCAGGATGGGCGAATGCCTCGTCAGTGCGACAAGAGCCAAATCGAATTCACAATACCATTCTGTGGGTAGATGAAAACACTGCGGTTCAACAGCCCTCACAAAGCGGAGTTCAAGAGACAACTCGAAACCATGGTTCCACTCTACGGGGAAGGCTACTGCCCCTTGGTGCGAAATATCTGACGAGGGGAACTCAAGAGATGACTCGAGAACATAGCATCACTCTGCAGAGAAGGCGCCTAACCCGCGGTGCTACTGCCCTGACGAAGCGCAGATCAAAATACGACTCAGGCCAAAGTACCACTCTGCATGGAGCGCGACTGCCCTGCGGTGCGACAGCTCTGACGAGGCTGAACTCAAGAGACACTCGAGCTTACAGCACATGTCTACAAGTAGAGTAAATGCCTCGTGGTGAGACAGCCCTGACAAAGCAAAGCTCAAAAGACACTATAAACAAAAGCAACACTCTGCGGGGAGGACTACTGCACCATGGTGCGATAGCCAAGATAAGGCGGAGCTCATGAGACACTCAAGTACGCAGCTTCAAACTGTGAGTAGGGCGACTGTCGCAAGGGTTCCGACAGTCATTACAAGGCGTAGCTCAAGAGATTATTCGAACCCACAGTACCACTCTGCAGTGTGGGCCGATTCCCTTCAGTGTGAGAGCCCTAACAAGGCTGAGCACAAGAGTCAACTCGAGACAAAATTACAACTCTGCGGAAAAAGGCAAATTTTCCACGTTTTCACAGCCCTGACTCAAGAAACTACTCGAGCCAACAGTATCAATCTGCGAGGAGGACGAATGTCTCACGTAGTAACAGTGCTGAAAAGGTGGAACTCAAGAGAAGAGATAAGCCCACAGCATTACTTTGTACCCTGTGGTACAACAGACCTGATGTGGTTGGAGCTCAACATATGACTCAGCCTCATATCACTCAGCCTCATATCACTCTGCGGGGAGGGCGACTGCCCCGCAATGCAAAAGCCCTGACGAGGAAGAGCTCAAAATATGACTTGAGCCCACAGCACCACTTTGTGGGGATGGCTACTGTCCCGCGGTCCGAAAACCCAAATGAGGCCGATCTCAAGAGACTAATCGAGCAAACATTACTCTGCAGGAAGGGCGACTTCGCCGCAGTGCGACAGCTTCAACGAGGTGGAGCTCAATATACACTCTAGACAAAGGCGAATGCAATACGGTGTGACAGTCCTGATGAGGTCAAGCTAAAGAGACGACTCAAGCACACAGTACAATTCCTGCGGGGAGCATGACTGCCACCTGGTGCAACAGCACTGATACAGCAGAGCTCAAGATATGACTCGAACACTGATAATTACTCTGCGGGGAAGGTGACTGCTCTGTGGTGCAATAGCCCTGATAAGGCAGAGGTCAAAAGACACTCTAATCAACAAAATATTTCTGCAGTGAAGGTGACTGCCCCATGTTGTGACAGTCCTGACATGGTGGAGCTAAATAGTTGACTCAAGCACACAGTACCACAATGTGGGGATGGCGACTGCCCCGCGGTGAGACATCCTCGACGAGGCATAGCTAAAGAGACACTATGGACAACAGCATCACTCTGCGGCATAAGGGTACCATCTGGAGGCATGACAACCCTGATTAGGCGGAGCTCAAAGACCACCATGATGATGCAGAGCTCAAAAGTAGACTCGAACCCACAGTTCCACTATGCGGGTTGTGCGACTGCCCCACGGTGCGACAAGTTCAACAAGGTGGAGTCAATATGTGACTCAAGCCCACAGTACAACTTTGTGGGGAGGGATTCTGCCCCGTGGTACGACAGCCCTGATGTGGCGGAGCTCAAGAGACGACTCGAACCTACACCATCACTCTATGAAGAAGGCGACTGCCCCATGTTGCGAAAGCCCCCACAAGGCAGAGCTCAAGACACAACACGAGCCCACAGTATCACTCTCCAGGAAGAGTAACTGCCCTGATATTATACAGCCTTGTATATGGTGTACTTAAGAGATGACTCGAACCCACCGCATCAAACTGCTGGCATGTTGACATAATGATATATAACTTCCCTGTAAAAGTGGAGAAACTACGACTTGAGCACACAGAAAAACCCTCTGCAAGCAAGGTGATTATATGGTGTAGTGATGACCTGAAGAGACAGAGCACAGAAGGTGACAATATAACACACCATCACTCTGCTAGAATAACGACAGCCCTGCAGTGTGACAGCCCTGACAGTGCGAGATTAAGTGATGACTGGAACCCACAGTATTACTGTTGGGGGATTGCGACAGCTCCGCAGTGCGAAAGCCTAACGAGGTAGACTACAATATAACTCGAATCCACAGTATCACTCTGCGCGAAGGGCGACTCCCACACAACTCCCTTACAAGGAATAGTTCAATAATTGATTCTAGCCCACAACCCCTCTCTATATGGAGGTTGACTGACATGTGGTACAAAAACCCTAACAAGACAGATCTCAAGAGACAACTCAAACTCACAACGACATTCAATGGGGAGGGTGACTGCTCCGAAATGCAACATCCATGAAGAGTGGGGGTTCAAAAATGACATGAGCCCTAATTATCACTTTATGTGGAGGGCAACTGAACTATAGTTTGACACCCTTGATGAGACAGAGCACAAGATAATATGTCACGGGTATCACTAAAGGAACAGGAAACCCTAACAACGCAAGAAAGAACAACTGCGAGTGTGTCAGAAAATTAGGTGCCCAATAGAATTCATAAATACAACAATTTATTAACAGGAATATTATGACAAACGAATATCTCATCTCATTCTCGAAGTGACATTGATCGTTATGAAGCTGTACCCTTTGCGTGGTGGGGTTGAACACTCATTGCGAGTCAACTATAACAAACACACAAAAAATTAACAGTCTAATAAAAATATCCATGCACCACCCTTAATCAAGTTTCCGCCAGCCTCGGCTCAACCTACTGTGTATACACTGTCAATCACAACGGTGGTTGGCCATAAATGTACCGGGTGACATTTACAAAAAAAAATATAAACAATAAAACACATTCTCAATGAAATATTTGCAGCCCATTACATATAGAATTTCCATTAAAAGGATATAAAAATATATTTATACAATCAATAACAAGTACTGCCTGTGGTTAAAATTAATTACTACCATAATAAATACAAAATAAAATTTATTGATATGGTATCTGTAGAAGTTAGGTAAAGTTTATATTATGTCGACAAAAATGTCTCGTCAGCCAAATCACTTGTATTCCACGTAGTTATTCTTATACACCTCGTGCCGTGTGTTAACACTGAAAATAGTTGTGGCATATTGTCTTGTGAGTGTGTTAATACATTTGTGAGTGTTCAATATGTACGGTGTTGGCAGCCGACGTCAGTATTTGCATTCATGTATAGTGTTCTGTTCATGTTTTCTGAAGCCCCACTCGCTCGCCCTCAAGGAAGTTGCCTTACGCTCGCCAATTATGACTGGTTATTAGAAACTTGAATTCAGACTTTTATGCTTGCAAAGTGACACTTTATTCTTTAACTTGTCTCTATCAACATTCATGACATGAAATAGTCTCACCAAAACGAAGTCTGTAGAGGTCTCTAGGTGGCTGTGACTCCACGAGGTTATACAGCGTAGGGCGGCGAGTGGTGTCCGAGCAGTTTATAGTTTTTTTTATTGTTTTGACAAGTCAAGTATCACCTATTGAGCAAGATACTCACTCGTGTAAATAACACAATCCCACCACCAAAATTTGGGTTTCAAACGCTCCAGCTCATGAAGCTCTTTCGTAAACACTGTTACGAACGGGGGAGAATAAAGCAAAAAAATTTAAATAAGGTATTATCAGCAAAGGTATAAGATGCTGGGAAAAATTGGTAAACCTAGCCAATAGCTCATGGTGGATGGGCAGCAGTAGCAAACAAAAGCACATTCCGCTAACAAAAGAAAGAAAGTAGCGCAGGGAAAAAGAAGAACCGGTTCTGATGAACAGATAGGGCGGTCAGCAAGGAGCCACGAGGGGAAAGAATCTTTACATTAGAAGGGAGCAGGAAATGTCATGCCAATGCGGGGAGGACAATCCTTGTTTCTTTACTAAGGTCAAGGGGATCTTGCAGCAGAAAATCACGAATGCGGCGATGAGCACGGGGTACCGCGAGGTCATAATTGCCGATGGCCACAATCACCAGATTGGTATTCCGGAAGAAAGAGGCGGCAATCATACGAACCCGCTCCTGCGGGGAGGGTACATTCCCCAGTCGGTAGAGAAGGCGGACAGCAGTACGTAGCGGCCAGCCGAGGAAAGTACGGAGTCGGTGGTTGTAGCCAGAGTAGACAGGTCGCCTACAGTACTCCGGCACGTACGCCCAGATGACCGCGCCGTACATCAAGATGGGCAGGATGAGCAACTCCTACAGATGAAGATGGGTATCTTAGTCCAGAGGGCAAGAGGGCACAAGTAAAGAGCCCACCGAACGGAGAGCAGAACGGGCCATGGTGGCCATGGTGGCAAGATGATGGGTCCACAACAGTGTGGAATCCAAGTAGATTCCCAGATACTTGATGTGTGGCTGCCATTCCAGCGGGTGACCAAGCAGAGTTGGCGGTGCAGGGGGATGCCGGCGACGTTTGGACAGGAAAATGACGGAGGTCTTTACTGCGTTGGGCAAGACCTCCCACCAATGAAAGTATGGCATTGCGTACAGGCCTGAAGCTCCAGAGCTTCCTCCCCGACCAGGTGGACCACATACTGGTACACCTTGGCGCCCGGCAGACATGGGAGATCGGCCATGTAGAGGGCAAACAGCAACGGACTTAGGATCGAGCCCTGTGGCACGCCAGCGGCGACAGAAAGCGGCCGGGAGAGCAGCGACAAGAGGCGTTCGGGAAATTGGCGCGACCAAAGCTTGCAGAGAAGACCATCATTACAGAAAGAATCGAATTCCCGGGACAAATCGAGCGAAATGAGCGAGGAGTGCTGGTGCAAGCAAAACCCCTCCGTCACTTTGTCTATAAGGGCTACGACAGCATGGATGCCAGTGTGTCGACTGCGAAAACCGAACTGGTGGTCGGGCAGGAGCTCCAAGACATCGGCAGCTAGGACAAGGCAACCCAAGATGATATGTTCCAACATCTTGGCCAAGATGTTGATCAACAATATGGGCCGGTAGGACGTCAACAAATGCGGCGGGCCGCCAGGCTTTGGCACCGGCACAACAATGGCCAACTTCCAGGCTGATGGGAAGTACAACTGCAGGAGCATGCAATTGATGCTGTTCACCAGGAAAATCAGAGCCTTGCGCGAAAAAGAGTGAATGAGGCGTGCCGGAATCCGGTCCACACCAGGTGACTTGTGGATGGACAGCTTGTCAATCGCACGGGCCACTTCCCTGGGTGAAGTCAGATAGCTGTACGGTAGGTCCGATTCAGCCACAAGCGAAAAGTGTGTGGTACCCAGCTCGGCCCCCACGGCACCAACAGGAGAGACGGCAGAGTGGAACATAGCTTCGAACCGTGCGGCGAGAGCTTCGGTCTTTTCTTGGGAATCCTCAAGTTCCGCCGCGGCATCATGCAGGGATTCTGCATTCTGCAGACGTGGCGCCACACCGAGCTCGACGAGATGGACAGCGAGCGGAGGCATGTGAGGTGGACAGCTGCCAGCAATTGAGAGATCGCCCATGTGGTAGAACGGTGGTCCCTGTGGTAATCATCCATGTAGCCCTCTGTGCACAACTTCCAGTGGGAGCGAGCACGGTCCTGGTGGTGAATCAGGTCTTTGATGGCACGCGGCAAAGGCATCCCAGCATTCCGAGGCTGGCATTTAGGAAAGGCCAGGTCTGCAGCATAGAAGACAGCAGCTGAGAGCACTTGGACAGCAGCATCAATAGCAGCCGGCGAGCGTGGTGAAGAGGCAAGATTGAGCTGCCCGTCCAAAGAACTCCTGTACAATGGCCAATAGGCACGATGGAAGTCCCAATGGAGAGTGGCGTCCGAGAGGTCAAGCACTGCCTGGAGCTTTGCCACCACAGGTAGGTGGTCAGAGTCAAGGCCGAAATGAATGCGAACGGCACATAGGGCAACACCAGGCGTAGTAAAGAACAAGTCCAGCGTGGAAGGCCGTTGGTCGCGACGCATGGCCAATAAGTGGCAGATGGTGAGCGAGTATGCGGAGATCATCAGCCATAGCATCACGGAGGAGGCCTCGCCCCCGATAGTCCGTGGTGGCACAGTGCCAGTGGGCATGCCAGCTGTTTAAATCACCGGCGATGATGACAGCCGAATCAGATTGAGCCAGCAGAGAGATGCCCACAGAAGGAAACGGCCTATGAGGCTGGAGGTAGGCCACCACAAACGTGAAAGGACGTGCCGTGCCAGTGATGTGAACAGCAACAGCCTCAAAAGGCAAGTCTTGAGGCAGGACACGTCGATAATGGCGCACATCCTGGCGAACGAAAAGCGCAACCCCGCCGCGTATCGCATCCAAGTGGTCAGCATGGTGGATGGCATAGCCAGCCGGGGAGAAGGCAATAAGGGGCGTGAACCAGTTCTCGGTGATGTCTGCAACCAGAGGGCGATAGATGTCCAGCAAAAGCGAGAATTCATCGCAGCGAAAGTCCACTGAACCGGGCATTCCACAACAGGAGGTTGTCAGGCATGGCGAGTGGCAACATCATCGGACGACGGAGCAGCATCGCTGCACACATCGAACAGCGAGGACAGGGCCATGAGGACTATGTCGAATTTGTCCGCCAGAGTGCGCGCCGCTCGAAAAGAAGCCAGCAGGTGTCGGAGATGGCCGAGCCATGCACAAATGTCCAGCTGTTGGAAGAAGGCGAAGAGCTCCAGAAGCGACTCCAGAATCGGCACGTCTTCGGCCGAGGCAAATGAAGCAGGACCCCGGAGTCACGAAGACCAGGGAAGACCCGCAGCAGCAGCAGCAAAGGAGTGGGTTGGGTTCCGCCAAGTGGGAGCAGAAATCGGCACAGGAGCCCTCACAGTTTGTGCCTGATGATGGCGGGCCTTCCTTTGCATCACTTCTTGACCTTTGGGGTAGCCGGCATAATTGACCGGGTGGTCACCACCGCAGAGACAACAGGTGGGCTTCTCAGTCAGTGGCCGTGGGCATTCCTTCGCGGTGTGGCCTCTCCCACAATGCACACACTGAAAAGGCTTGTTGCATTTGGGGGACATATGTCTCAAGGACTGACAATAGTAACATTGGACCAGCCGGCCACCTCCCCGAAACAGCTCGATCTTCACTGCCATGTGGCCGAGGTGGGACAATTTCTGCACATCCGGAAGTTGGTCGGTGTCTTCCTAGATGACCAGGAACAGTAGATACAGCTCGCTATACGACCCAACTTCTCGAGGCACCGAACTCGGGAGTGTCGAATGCCCGCCCTGCGGAGACTATCCGAGATATCATCAGTCGACGTCTCAATATGTAGCTTCGGAATGACCACACATGCATTCTTATCTTCCGGGCAAGTCCCTGTAATATAAGGAATGCCGCGCTGCTGGAGGAGGTCTGTCATCTTGACATGGTCGGCTTTATTGGCCATCTGGAAGGTAGAGGAATCATTGTAGTGCACGGAAATGTAATCAGCACCAAACTCGGCGCACAAGTAAGACATCTCGACATCTCCTTGATGACAGTTCATGGTAAGCCACCACAACAGACAATAAGAGGCAGCTGGTGCGACCGCGCCAAGTGTTCGTCCATGGGCGTGGCGCACGGCTGTTGAGACGAAGTGACACGGCGGGAGTCAGAATAGAATGGACGGGACGCATGGACTGCAGGAGAACGTTCAGGAAGAGTCCCAGAGTTAGATGGGCGTGAGTCAACTGGGACAGAAGGAGAGACAGCACGCCCCCGTGCATGCGGGACTGGAGCACGGACAGACGTGGAACAGGCTCCAGCAGAACTGGCTGATGGTCGGCTTGAAGCAGGGGATTTGGAACACGCCGGTGTGATATCACGGCTCCAGCCAAAAGGGCCCCAGCAGATGAACGAGCAGAAGCACGAGCTGCACGGGAAGACTTGGCACGTTGGTGCTTGGGCTGAGAGGCAGTCCAGTAGTCGGAGTCTTCACTCCAAGCCATCGGGCCTGGGTGCTTGCCAAGTCACCCTTCGGCCACATACATGTGTTCAGGATAAGGTAGCTGGACCAACGAGTTGGTGTATCAGTAAGCAGGTGGCACCGGCGGGCCCATAAAAGCACCAGCCTGTTTCGGAGGTGGCAATGGCAATGGAGAGAGCACCTCAGCAGAGGACAGGGCAGGCAGCAAAAAATGGCATAGTCGAAGCCACCTCAGGTTCGGGGAGCCCAACTCCAAGTGGCACAGCAGCCGGAACAACAAGACCAGCAGGCGAGGGAGAGACAAAATCCTCCATCGGCGATGAGAGCAAAATGAAAGGGGTGGCCGATGGGCCCGGGAAAGAGAGTCTCGGGTCCGGGAGGCCGTGTGACTCGGAAGAAGGATGCGGAGCAGTCACTGAGAGCGAGAAAGACGTCTGCGACAGGAAAGGAGACTGGTCGAAAACAGTAGATGACATGGAGGATGGCTGAGACAGAGACGCATAAGCAGAAATGTGCGTGGAGCAGACAGTGGTCATGTAAGTGCTCGTGGTCAGTGTCGTCGTGGGTGACGATGCCAGCACTGGCCGGTCCCCCGCTGTAGATGATGGCGATGCGGAGATGTGATGTGGTCCAGGGGCAGCACTCTCCACACCCTGGGAAAGGGCAGCACAGTCCGATTCATCCAGGGACGACGAGGAAGCTGCACAGGAAAAATCGGGCGGGCTGCACGACGTGCGGCTGCATTTGAGACCGCGACGGCGGCTGCATCGACATCGAGCGAGTGGGGACACGGCCACAGCCAGCTGCAGCGAACTGGTTGGAGGTGGAGGGTGCCGGAGTACGCCTGTGTCCTCTCCCGCAGTGCGCAGCTGCGGACTTTGCAGACCCAGCATCGGAGCATTGACTGGCAGCATCGTCAGCAAGCAAACCAAAATGATTGCTTTTGGGAAGCAAAAAGGACGGCACAGAGTCCGGGTTTGGACTTGGCCAGACGAGCAGCATGCGGTTGCCTCCTTAAAGGGTGGTAAGCCATAGTGGATGCATAAAACACAGCTGAAAACAGCGAACAGCAAGATGTGACACAAACAGCAGGCGACAGAAAATGCAATCAGCAACAGACACAATAGGACAAAAAACTACAAGAGACCACAACAAGACCCAGCACAGAAAGAACAGCAAAAAAAGGAGCACAAAACAAAAGTAGTGAAGAGCAGCGCAGAAAAATAAACAAACTCTCAATGAGAGAAATGCACTGGCAGCACAATACACACCAAAAAAAAAAAAAAAGAATCACTCGGTGCGAAGCGACAAGTAACTGCACAAGTGACGCGAAAGTAAACACCACCTAGGCAGCAAAATGTATAATACATAAACCCACACGTATAAGTAGCAGCAGGAGGAAAATAACATCAGCGGCATAAAATCGGAGTCAAGGCGAAAACCCAACCAAAACAACAAGACGAGGCACAAGTGACATCGCAAACAGCAAAAGGACTGGCATTCTACACAGACAAACAGCGAAAACAGCGATAAGCAGAGAAGATCAGCATAAGAACAGCGAAAACAGCATTCGGAGATCCAGGACGCCAGCAAGGGTGAAGTAATTGAGCAGCAGCAAGATAGGCGGCAGCACAGGATGCGGCCGATGCTGCCACCTAGCGGAGACGACTTGAACTCGACAGGGATGGCGATGGGTGTTCGTGCCCTGCGACACACTACGGCAGCTATACGCACAAGTTCCCTAACTTCGCTAAGATGTTCACGAAGTTGTACAGGCGGTGAGCGGTGTCGGAGCAGTGCGGCGGCCTGCCTCGGTGAAGTCACAGTTGTTTTTCCCTCTGTTGACTCGAAACATTGCCCTTTTATACTCGCGGAACTCCTTACCAGGCTAAAACCGAATGGTCTCATACGTTTGGGAGATTAATGGCCTACGGTACACACATTATGAATACTTAAGCCCACAATAACACTTAGCGCTGAGGACGACCCCTCTGTATTTTGATAGCATTGACAAGGTGGAGCTCATAACATTAAGATAGAGCCCACAGCAATTATCTGCAAACTAATGCGACTGCCCCGCAGTGCGACAGAACTGACGAGATTGTGTTCAAGATGCAAATAGAGACCACTGTACCAATTTGTGGGGAGGGCAAAAGCCTCCATTAGGCAGACCTCAAGAGACGACTTGAGTCCACAGCTTCACTATGCAGGATGGATGACTAATAAGTGGTTCGAAATCCCTGGCAAAGCAGAACTCATGAGACAACTCTAGCACACAGTACCACTCTGCGGAGAGGGTGAATGCCACGCAGTGCGACAGCCCTGATGAGGCAATGCTCAAGAGACAACATGAACATTAAAAATCAATATGTGGGAAGTGAGACTGGCCCACGGTGTAACAGCCCTTAATGCGGCAGAGCTCAAGAGAAAACTCGAGCCCACAGTAACTCTGTGGAGAAGGTGACTGCCCCGCAGTACGAAAGCCCACATGTGTCAGAGCTCAAGAGACGACTCAAGCCCATAGTAAAACTCTGTGGGGAGGATGACTACCCCATGGTACGAAGGTCTTGTCGAGGCAGAGTTCATGAGACACCCTAGACAACAGCATCATTCTGCAGAGAATGCAACTGCCCCGCAGTGCAACAATCCCTGCCATTGGAGGTAAAGAGACTATTCGACTACTCTTCAGGAAGGGAGAGAACCCCATTGTGAGACATTCTCGACAAGGCAGAGCTAAGGAGAACTCAAGACAACAGCATCACTCTGCAGGGTTAGGGATGCCTCGATGTGTGACAGCCTTAATGAGGTGGTGCTCAAAAAACTACTCGAGCACACAGTACTACACTGTACGGTTGGGCGACTGCCCTGCATTCCGACTGCCATGATGCAGCAGAGCTCAAAAGTTTACTTGAGTCCACAGCTCCACTCTGCAGGTTGGGCGACTGCCAGGTGGTGTGACAGCCCTCACGAATTTGAGCCCAAGAGATGACAAGAGCCCACAGCAATACAATGTGGCAACAACGACTGACCCATTGTGCGACAGCCTTCATAGGGTGGAGGTTAAGGGAGGACTCGCTCCCACAACACCTCTTTGTGGGAAGGTGACTACTATTCATTCGATAGTGTTGATGATGCGGATCTCAAGAGACGAATCGAGGTCACATAACTCTGCAGAGAAGGTAACTGCTAGTGGTGTGCCATCCCGTCGAGGCTTAGATCAAGAGACACTCTAGACAACATCACTCTACGGGTTTAGGCTACTGTCCCATGGTGCGACAGCCCTGACGAGGCAGAACCCAAGAGGTGACTCTAACCTACAGTATCACTATTGGACGAGTGTGACTGACCTGTAGTGCGAAATTCCTGACAAAGTGGAGCTAAAGATTGTATCAAGATAACAATATCACTCTGCACTGAGGGTTAATGTCATGCAGATCGACAGCCTTGATGCAGCAAAGTTAAAGAGACGACTCGAGCCCACAAAAAAACTCTGTGAGGTGAACGACTACCCCTCAATCCGACAACCCTAACTTGGTTGAGCTTAAGAAATGATTGAGCCCACAGCTCACCCTGCGGGAAGGTAAAATTACCCATGGTGCAACTGCTCTGAAATGCAGAAATCAGAAGACGACTCAAGCCCACAGTACAATTCTGCGGGGAGGGCGACTTTCCCGCAATGCGATAACCTTGACAAGTCATCACTCATGAGATGACTTGAGCCCACAATACTTTTTTGTGGGATGGGTGCCTGCTCATCGGTTCGACATCCGTGACTTGGCGAAGATCAATGTTCTTCTCGACCCTTTAAGCATCACTATGCGAGAATAGAAACTGCACTATGGTATGTCAGCCCCGATGAGGCAGAGATCAAGAAACGAATCGAGTACACAGTACAAATTTGCGGGGAGGGCAACTGTTCTGTGTTGCGACAGCCCTTATAAGGTGGAGCCCAAGTAACGAAACAAGCCCACAGTACTAGTCTGCAGGTAGGACGACTGCCAGCAATGTGACAGTCCTGACGAGACAATACTCAAGGACGATTGGAGCCTACATTATCACTCTGTGGAGAGGGTGACTGCCCCACGGTGTGACAGCCCTGATGAGAGAGAGTTGAAGACATGACTTGGCCAACAATATCACTTTGCGGGGATGCAGAATGCCCTGCAAAAGTGAATGTGCCTGTCCCGCGATTTTACAGTACTTACAAGGCAAAGTTCAAGAGGCGACTTGAAACCACAGTAACATTCTGTGAGGAGGGTGACAGCCACACAATGCAACAGCCCGTACGAGGCAGAAATCAAGAGTCGACTCGAGCCCAAAGCATCTATCTGCAGGGTGGGCGACTGCCCCTTTATGAGACAACCCTGTCAATATCGAACTAAAAAAATTTACGAACCCACAATTAAATCGGCTAGTAGGGCAACTACCCCATGGTTTCGATTTCCTTGACAAAGTGGAGATCAAATTATGACTCGAGCCCACAGAAACCACTGGGCAGGCAGGACAATTGTCCTGTTTAGCATCAACCCAGACGAGGCCGAGCACAAAGACGACTCGATACCACAGCCTCACTCTGTGGGGATGTCCACAGCCCCGCGTTGCATCGGCCCTGACATGGTTTAGGTTAAGAGACGAATATAGACCACTGCTACACTATTGGGGAATGCGACTATTCCGTGGTGTGACATTGTTGACGAAGTGGGGCTTAAGATATGACTCGATTCCACAGTATCACTGTGTGTAGAGGGAAACTGCAACACAGTGCTACAGCTCTGATGGGTCAGAGCTTAAGAGAAGACTCGAGCCAACTATACCACTCTACAGGAAGGGTGACTGTTCCGCAGTGCGACACCCCTGAAGAGCTGAAGCACATGATATGTCTCGACTCCACAATACTATTTTGAGGGGGGGGGGAACTCCTCCATGTTTTTATAGCCCTGATATAACATAAATCAAGAGATGACTCGAGTCCACAGCACCACACTGCGGGAAGAGAGACTTCCCTCTAGAGACAAACGTCACAAATAGGAGTTTCCCCCCCCCCTCTTTTATTTCTTAACCCAGCGCTCTTAGCCGTGAGGCCCTTCCGCCCTGGGGCCCCCATGGGCATGGATGCGGATACGCCGCATACGCAACCAGGAGGGGCGTTAGAGTCGTTAGCTATACATAGGGGCTGATGCTACCCATCCCAGCATATGCACCACCTCCAGCCCGCTACCCCACTCAGCTGACCAGAAAGTTGGATGCTCCCTTAGCTTTCTGGAGTTATCATCACTTCTGGCACCTACCCCAGTCTCCCGCATCACACTGGGACCCCTCAATCACCCAGTGAACCCGCGGTCTGGTGGAGGCCTACCCAACCTCTTCCAGCTGACCAGGCTGGTAACCGGAGCTGTTCTCGTCGCTCATCACGTCAGCAGGTCATAGGGCTAGGGAACCCTGATACCTACCCCTAAAGCACGCGGGGCACCACTCTCAAGTACGAGTCCTTCCCAACAAGAATCCTGGGCCTTAGAGGAAACCTCAGCGGGGCACCATTCAAACATGGTGGATTCTCCCCGTACTACGACCAACTTTTGGTCTCGTCGGCAGACTGTTCGCCGGTAGCTTGACCAGACCATCACACTTCAGAGTGCAACCAAGGGGTGTCCTCGTCGCTTCGGAAAACCCTCCGACCCGCCATACCTCGGCCCGACGGGTTTACAGCCGGTTAAGGCCCGGATGCGACTGCACTCGTCGGGCGACGACCGCCGTCAACCCCAGCTAGAAAATGGCAACAACAGTGCCCAGGCTGAAGGCACCTGGGATTTGCCTCAGTACCTCCACCGACTACAAGGCTAAAGGGGAAACCTCGCCCTGCAGTTTACAGCCCATTTTTAGGCCCGGTCGCCCGACACCATAACTACCATACCCAGTCGATTCCTTTACCATAGGGCCTGATCCATTCACTATGGGGCCCTTTGGGACTGATGCACCGAAGCTCGGCCGTCGAACCCCCCGGAAAGGTTTCTATCGCATCTGCTGTTGCCTGCAGATTCAGCCCTTTCACCATTTCCGGTCCCATAGATGCAATTGAGGATGCAACTGAGGCATAGTTGAACCCGGCAGTGCCCTCTTCAGTTAGGGTGGTGCTATGACTAGCGGTTGAGGAACCCGTCCCAACATAGCCACTACGATCCTCCCACAACCGTGGTGCCAACGTGGAGGCAGAGGGTTGCCACTTTATGTGGATAGGCTATATAATCGCATCACACACCCTTTCCACAGACTTGATGGTTCATGTCTTGGATACTAGAACCTGCAACAGTTCCGACACCTCAGACGACAATCACCTTCCTGATCGGTGTGTGGAAACCTCAGGGCAGGCAGAGGAGACCTCGGGGTTGCCTGAATCTCCACACCGACTACAAGGCCAAAGGGGAAACCTCGCAGTGCAGTTTACAGCCCGTTTTTAGGCCCGGTTACCTGACCTGCAGCGCCACTGCCAGATAGGTCAAGTCCACTCCCACCCTTCTTAAGAGACAGATTCAAAGATTCACATCTCAAAATTTCATCATTACTCCCCCAGGCAGATAATCCCGTTAGGGCATGATCCTGGTTAGGAGAAAGATGGTTCTTTTACATGCCAGATACTGTTTCCAGAGTCTGACATGGGTTCCTAGAACCGAGAAATAGATACGCCATTTCCAATCGCGGCATGTTACTGGGGAATGCCCAGCTACGCCGAGAGGTTGAGGAGACCCATCCCAATTTCGGTTCCACCAAAACACCCCCAGCTCCGCCGTCCACCCCCTGACCTCCAACAGAGCCAGCCCATTCTGAGGGATCTGAGTAGCAACGACACGGAACCATACCTTTCACATCCCTGGGACCCCTCGGTCACGCAGTTACTCATGATCCAGCTGAGGCCTATCCAACCTCTACTAGCTCAGCAGGCTAGTACCCGAGCTTAAGTAGCTCAACACTTCCACTCGTCAACAGGGCGGGGACCCTTCGGAGTGTTCTCCAAGCAAAGGAGGACCACTACCACCGTGTTTTCCTACTCCAATCCTGATCCTGAGCCATTTGAGGAAATCTCAGCAGGGAACTATCACAGTAAAGGATCAGTCCCATGGCACCCTTCATCTTCAGGAATAGTGCTTTCCCAGGCTGCCTCATAGCGGGAGAGCACCCCCTAATCCGGACTTGGATGTCCTTGGGTACTTCAAAATCAGCATATCCCCCGCCCGAAGGTTACAGCTTTGCCAGAGCCCGGGTAGGTATGGTAACACCATACCAAGGATTGCCTTAATTGCCGACCCTTGGACTATCCACCGCCCGAAGGTTACAGCTTTGCCAGAGCCCGGGTGCCCGGACAGGGAGCGAAGCCCCGCCACGCTGCCACCCTTCGCTATTCCATATGCATCCTGGATTCTTCACTTTGAATCCGATGCTTTGAGACACCACCTAGGGTTTGGGGGTCCAAAACCCCTTAGTGGACTTTCTGCTGAGGCAAGTCGTAGTCACCTACCCCCAACTTACTAATCCACCAGAATTCCCGTTCCGACATACCGAGGAAGTCTGAGGAGTGGGCACCCCCGGCATTTCCCATATTTGTTTAAACACTGGCGCCACGAAAAGGCTATGGGTTGCCGTAAGTGGGAGAGGCTCTATAATCGCATCACACGCCCTTTTTGGGTCTTGCAGAGAGCTTCACTCAGATACTAGAGCCGACTACAACTCCGAGACAACTCGAGACAACTCGAGCCCACAGCACCACACTGTAATAAGACAAAACTTATCGTTGCATAGGTGTATAAGCCGAGGTAAATCAGAGCCGAACCGCTGCATCCCCTACAGGACTCTGTCTTGGTGCATCACCCTGAAGGCTCGTCAATAACGAAAGTCTTCATGCGGTGCCCTAGCACCATGAGTGCTTTAATCCAGCTTGCTGCAGACTAAAAACCACTGTGATGGTCTTCATCCCGGCTGTAGGAGTGGTATACAGACCCATCCGGTACGTCTCGTGGGCCACCGTCGAGGCAGTCCTAGCATGCAATGCTGCCACTACACAAGAAGTACAACCCGCCCCAATCAGTAAGTTTGTCCCAGAGCTAAAATATGTCAGCATGCAGATAGAATATCAGCATGCTACAGGCGACAAGAAGGCACAGGCTGCCATACTTGCGGCGGACCGCAATGTGGGTTTTCCAAAAATAGTTTTAATTGTTACGATAGTTACCACTGTTGCCCCACCTGCCATCCCTGTCTGCCAACCTCTGCCTCTCCATCCTTGTCCTGTGCATCGACACAGATCGCCCCTTCCAACAAGAAAGAGGCGGTTCATGCTGCGCAGACAATTGAACAACAGACCTTGGGTGGCATGCAGCAGGAGAGGGGGAGCCCTGGCTGTTTGACATCATTGTGAGCGGCAGATGGGCAACCTGCCGATGATGTAGCTGCTACTCTGCAGTAAGCCGAGAATACCCTGGTGAAAAGCTGGAGCATCACCAGGCGAGGCTACAGGGCACCTTACCGAGTTACCTGCAAGTCTCTCCAAGAGGCCAATCAGGTGCTCGAGGCCGGGAGTACCATGGGTGGCACATACTTCGTGGTGAAGGCATCCCACAACAAGTCGCAGCAACCAGCAAGCAGATGGCTATGCTCCGAGCTGCACTAAATGTCAGGTGAGAGTGCGATGGAGCTGGTAGCAATGCCTCGCATGCTTAGGTACTCATGGAGCCAGCCAGTGTCGAGGGAAATCGTCCCCACTGCAGGCCTTGCCCCCGCTTCTGGTAAAGGGAGGGAGAAACTGGCTTAAGGTTTTATGAATCCCCTCATTTAAACCACAGTCAGCACACAAACACTCAAGCCAGTAATAATAAATGCCATAAAATAACTAAAAATCTGCACACTGCATAGCTACATCCTTGTGCAGATGATTAATTATTCTAACACATAAAAATTAAAGTCATACCTAACATTTACATTCCAAATCAACACATAGTAAATCAAAATAACCTTCCACGACACCCTTTTCCCTCTTTCAAACTATAGGTTCGTGCCACTGCCGAGAACTCAACAATAAAGTTAGACATGCTATGTAGCAGCCCTGATGTCGTTTATCACAAAATCTTTAAAATCTAGCTCTAACAAATATAACACTGGCGGTTAGGGTCGTAGTACTCCCGGCGAGCTCCGCAGCACGATGCTCCGTGTGGCTGTGGTGATAGCCTGTGGCATAATAGGACTGCTTTATTAAGAGACTATTCTGAGCATTTGTAGCCTGCTACCCCGTTCCGGGGCGAGCAGCCCACATCCGTCCCTACCAGGACAGCCAGTTACAATCATTCTGTTTGAACCCAGCTGACTTTGACTTCACCATGGCTAGTCGCGTAGACAGGGTAGAGACGCAAAACTAAAATTAAATACTTGATTATGTGTTGAGTAGATTATAGCAGGGCTCGTACTCTTTACTTTGTAAGCAAACATTTAAATTTATTCTGACACATAAAAAACGATAAATAATAACACACGGTATAAAATACATAAAAAAGACATAAAAATTATAATTCTTGCATGATGCCCGGCCTTAGCGATCACATTACCTACAACACTGAGGCCTTGCCTTCGCATAAGTCTAAGTCCGTACTTGAAAGATGGAGGGGGGAGGGCAGTCCACACTAAAGCTTGCACACCGTCCCAAACCAATTTCTTCTTCCACCAATAACAAATTAAAGTTTTACTTACAATAATTCTCGCCGTGTAGTAGAAATTTACCAAAAATTGTAGCCGCCGCGGCGCTTCCGGGTACCCGGGGTGTAGACTCGTCGGTGACACATGTAGCACAGTCAAATGGCAGTGGTCTTCGCACTTCGGGGCGAGGTGCATTAACACTCGCGTCTCACGAGAAGTTTAAGATCGCTTACGGTAAATACTTTGCTGTTCCTTCAAATTATAAAAAAAAAAAATAAACCAGCTGATGCAGGCCGCGGCAACGAAGGCTCCGCGTACCACTCTCTAGGGTTAACAGTTTACAACGACCATGTGGATCGCGTCCCTACTCCCGTGCACGGAGCTACACCGGCACCCCATATTCACAGCTGTTCCGTCGTCGGTCAACGCCCGCAAACCACTGTCTCCGCCAGAGTCCAAACAGTCTCTAACCTGTATACGTCACACACACGTGACGTCATCCACCTCCCTCCGCTTATTCCCCTCTTTCATACGTGGACAAGTCCATTCAACAGAGGAAAACACGGAAAACCAAAGTCTTTGATTAATTTTACCTGAGACATTTGAAGACGTAAATAAAAATAAATATGAAAGCATTAACTAAAAAAATTACGTTAACATTACAATATAAACATAATTAACAATTAAACATAATAACATGAGACACCAGAAGTGTCTCCACCTCCCCGACAAAAGGAAATTCTAAAATATATAACACCCCCTTGAGATATCTGACTATTAGGTCCTGGTTAAGTAAGTGACACTAAAAGCAACGTGTAAAAGATGAAGTAAGAAAAACTCAAAAGAGCCAGGAAAGAGAAAAACACAAAACTAAGACATGGATAGCAAACTCGAATTAGCACTAAACACTAACTGTAAAGTGCGACCCATAGCTATACTCTCAAAAGGTTTTACAAAGAAAATTATACTAAACTAACATAACTTAATCCTGGATGTAAATTTAACCATTTCAAAAAAAAGTGCAGCGGCCATGAAACTTTCTTTCTTTTTAAAACAGTTTTCCAAAAACGGCTATAGGTACTTAGATAAACGTCTAATACATACTAATTTTCAATTTATTAGGGTCCAAAAATCCATCTACCTGCCAAAAATTACAGCAAACATTTAAATATGTAAATACAAGAGACTCGCTTAAACACTTCCAAAAATTACGAAATATATTTTTACAATCATAATATAAATATAAATATAGATATAAATGTATATATATGTTTGACTTATTTACGTCACAGCTCCTTTATATCAATTAAAAAACAGTTTCAATTAGGACTACCCCCGACAATAGGGCTTCAACTGTGAAAGGTGAGTCTTTTTCACCCGAAATTGGTTCCCAAATTCTTCCAACAAAACGGTAATGGGACCCAGAAATTTCCTAATTACATAAGGACCCCCAAAGTCATACAGCAATGTTGCCGTCTTATGCTTGCCTTTATCGCTAAGATGGTGCTCCCTACACAAAACTTCCTGATTTATTGTAAACGGGTTTGGCGACCGCCCTTTATTGTATTTACCCCTAACTACCTCCTTACTCTTTTCCATATTCATTGCTACATCTACCCACACTTCTTCCAACTTACGTGGGCTATGAATTAACAAATAATTCTCCGGCGAAATGCCCCACACATTTAATAGGGGATGGCAGATGTCTCGCCTTAAGAATATTAACGCCGGCGTAAATCCAGTAGCCCCATGCCTGGTCATATTTAAAGCCATATTTAAAATTTAAAGGTTTATCCCATTATTGATGGTCTTTCTCACTAAAGATGGTCATAGGTATTTTCACATTTTTATTTGCCCTTTCAACAAGATTTGGGTTCGGGTAATAAGGATTCGTTTTAATGTGTTTAATTCCTCAATTATGACACATGCCTTGAAACAGCTGATTACAAAAATAACTGGCATTATCCGTTACAACCTGTTTGGGCCTACCAAACAAACTTCACACCTTCTCCACAAGGGCTTTATAATCTGGCAACTTTTCATATCCCTCAACGGCAAAAATACGTAATATTTGCTAAAGCCATCAACCAAGATTAAAAAACAATTATACCCTTTCGTCAACCTGGGTAAAGGACCAAAAACATCTAAAAATACCCTCTGCCAGGGGCGCATAATACTTTCGACACTATGGTTCCCAACTTTACTATTTTGAGGTTGTTTTGCCAACTGGCAGGAGAAACATCCTTTAACATATTTTCTTGCGTCCTCTTTAATGGTAGGCCAATAAAAATTATCAGAAATTATGTCTAAGGTTTTCTCGATGCCGTTGTGAGCTCCAACATGTGAGTCATGGAAATAACGCATCAACATACTGACCAATGCACGTGGCACATATAACCTTCTCTTTCCCCCTTTATTGTAGTGCTGTTTTTCATTATGAATCTCAAAATTTTTGCATTGGGGGAGTTGAATATTTTCCAGAATTTTTCCTACCTCCTCATCTTTATCTTGCCATTACTTTAAATCGACATAACCCTCTGGGAACTTTCCTAATACATTACAACTATCAAAATTCTCCTTACTCTCTGTGTCTAACCTTTCACCTACGTCTTCAATCTCCTCGGTATTATACATATGCGATAGAGCTACCGCCACCACATTCTCAGATCCTTTTACATGCTTGATTTAAAAATTAAATCTACTTAAGCGCATTACCCACCTCCCAATCTTCCCCAACTGACGGGAGTGGGTAAAAAGCAATGTCAATGCCTGATTGTCGGAGCACAAATCAAAATCCGCGTGCTCTAAAAATGTCTCCAATCTCTCCAAGGCATAAATACAGGCCAGCGCCTCCTTTTTATACACGCTGTACTTCTGCTCATATTGGCTTAGGGTAGGACAAATGTACATTATAGGTTGCATTCCCAGGGGCCTTCCTGCAATAATACTCCTCCCAAAGACAAACTTGAGGCATCAATCTGCACCACAAACCTCTTTTCAAAATCGGGCAAGGATAAAACTGGGGGGGTGGGGGGTTGAGATTGCTATTTTAAGTGTTTTAAACGCCATTTCTTATTCCTCCCCCCACTCAAAGGATATCCCTTTCTTTATTAAGTTATTTAATAGGGCACATAGTTCCGAATAATTCTGGATGAACCGGCTAAAAAACCCAATCATCCCCAAAAATTTCATAACACCTTTAACGTTTTTTGGAGGAGGATAACTGACAATAGGCGAGATTTTCAAAGAATCCATCACTAATTTACCCTCGCCAATAATGAAACCTAAAAAGTGTATTTGTCGCTTTGCCCAACATATTTTTTCAGGATTCAGGGTAAACCCAGCCTCTCTCAATTTACATAACACTATGCATAAATGCTCAATGTGCTCCTCCAAACTATTTGAATGCACACAAATATCATCCAAAAAAATTCAGAGCAAACTTGTATTGCACGTCCTGCAAAATTTTTCCTAAGATTCTTAACAGATATTGTGCCCCAAAATTCACCCCAAACGGCACGCGGGTCCATTCATAATGTCCCCAAGGGGCGATGAAACCAGTATATTTTCGGCTCGATTCATCTAAAATACAGTGATGGAATGCAGCATTTAGGTCCACGATGGTAAAAAACTTACCCTTTCCAAGGTATTGAAAAATAGTATCTATTTTATGTGACGGGAACTGATCAAGCATAATCTTCTGATTCAAAAGACGGTAGTCCAAAACAATACGAAATTCGCCAGCTTTCTTCTTCTTTACTAAAAATGTGGGTGAAGCATAATTTGACTTTAAAGCAGTTATTATACCTTATTTTAGCAAATCCTGAATAATTTCCCTAAAGGCTTTCATTTTTGGGGGTGAACACTGGTATGGTATGCATTTAATGGGGATATCGTCCGTCAACTGAATTTTATAGGGGTCCAAAACACATTTACCTACTCTTTTGGTAGTGACATCCTGAAATTCATCAATCACTCCCTGAATTTTCTCAACTTCGCTTATACTCAACCTTTCCCGGCACTCCTCTATCCATCCACAAATTACCTCTTCGGTACCCTGGGGTTTTTCCAATCCAATACGATACTTTGGTGCAAAACCAAAACTCAACCTACGAGTCCGGCAATCAATAACCACCCGAGTATCACTCAAAAAATCAATTCCCAATTTCATTTTGTACACCAAATTAGAAAACACATAAAATTCTCGATCCCGCAAGAATTTATCCACTTTTATATGCATAGTTACTTTCACAACACTCTTATGAATTTTCCCGTCAGATGTTTTCACCTGTATACCTTCCCCTCTCTCTATAATATGCTCAACTCGTTTCCCCTGTTTCAGGTATTGCTCAAAAAATTCTTCGTTCACAAAACTCTTACTCGCTCTGGTATCTACAAGGGCTTTGACTTTATTCTTACCCACTTCTATCTCCACACATAAATTATTTCCACTTCGCATCACTAACATATGGTGCTTATCTTTAAATCGAAAATGATTAAGTTTCTTTTTCTGCCAATATCTACTCGTTAAATGACCACCTTTACCACAGAACACGCAACGCTTCTTACCAATCCTCCATTGCTTACACCATTTTTGTACATGACCCACTTTACCACAACAAAAACAAGTGTTATTCGAATTACCCACATAACCATTCCTACAAAAACACGTATCTCTTATATCCCCTTTTTTCTTACAAAAATCGCATATCAAGGGCATCTCCCTGTGCTGGGAATTTTCCTCAATAGACCTTTCACTAGAAAGTTCAATAACCTTAATTTTGCCTCCCTCCTCCATTAAGGCATTCCCTGTTCCTATTTCCTGTGTGGCCGCACTAACTTCCCCTTCGCCGAACTGCCGGCTAGCATAATTTACATTATCAACTGCCACCGTCCAGTCTATTAATCCTGCAATACTTTCCGGCTTCTTAACAAATGAGCATTCCACTCGTATTTCAGGGGCCATATTTTCAATAATCATAGAAATTACTTCGTGATCCAAAAATCTTACTCCAAATATTTGTATGTGCCTAACGACATCGACCACAAATTGCACAGTACTTTCTCCATGCTTCTGAAAACGACTCACATACTCGTGTATCAAACGAAATTTAACTCTCCTCTGGCACAAATTCTCCCACAACATATCACGAAGTTGCTCCCAACTACACTTTTATACTAATCCACGCGCAATAATTTCCGTCATCATGCCGGTACTTTTCCCCAAAAGACACCTCAACAGCCAATAATCATCACAAAAATTTATTGTGTCAGTCAACATTTTGACTTCAAGCAATATTTCCCTCAACTCATCTCCATTATTTGCCTCTAACCACGGATAATTTTTCAGCATGTTGATCCCAATAGCTTCCTTTACATCTGCTGCAAAATCCCGTTCACGATCATTCTCAGGGCTTTCCACGAATGACCACTCGTCTCTCCTATTGATGTACTCGACTATTTTAAGACGTAATAAGTGCACGTCATCATCGTTCCCTACCATCCGCCCTGCGGCATGCAAATTTGCAATTAACTGCTCCCTTTCTAAGTTGAATACCCAACTGTTGGCCATGTCAGGGGTGGACTGCATCATTGACAAATGTAAAAATACTGCAACTGCAATAACTACTACAACTATAAAAGCAGAGGTGGGCACTTGTAGCCTGCTACCCCGTGCCGGGGCGAGCAGCCCACGTCCGTCCCTACCAGGACAGCCAGTTACAATCATTCTGTTTGAACCCAGTTGACTTAGACTTTACCATGGCTAGTCGCGTAGACAGGGTAGAGACGCAAAACTAAAATTAAATTCTTGATTATGAGTTGAGTAGATTATTGCAGGGTTCATACTAATTACTTTGTAAGCAAACATTTAAATTTATTCTGACACATAAAAAAAGATAATTAATACACGGTATAAAATACATAAAAAAGACATAAAAATTACAATCCTTGCATGATGCCCGGCCTCAGCGATCACATTACCTACAACACCGAGGCCTTGCCTTCGCATAAGTCTAAGTCTGTACTTGAATTTGGAGGGGGGGGGAAGTCTACACCAAAGCTTACATACCGTCCCAAACCAATTTCTTCTTCCACCAATAACAAATTAAAGTTTTACTTACAATAATTCTCGCCGTGTAGTAGAAATTTACCAAAAATTGTAGCCGCCGCGGCGCTTCCGGGTACCCGGGGTGTAGACTCGTCGGTGACACATGTAGCACAGTCAAATGGCAGTGGTCTTCGCACTTCGGGGCGAGGTGCATTAACACTCGCGTCTCACGAGAAGTTTAAGATCGCTTACGGTAAATACTTTGCTGTTCCTTCAAATTATAAAAAAAAAATAAACCAGCTGATGCAGGCCGCGGCAACGAAGGCTCCGCGTATCACTCTCTAGGGTTAACAGTTTACAACGACCATGTGGGTCGCGTCCCTACTCCCGTGCACGGAGCTACACCGACACCCCATATTCACAGCTGTTCCGTCGTCGGTCAATGCCCACAAGTAACTGTCTATGCCAGACTCCAAACAGTCTCTCCCCTGCATACGTAACACACACGTGACGTCATCCACCTCCATCCGCTAATTCCCCTCTTTCATACGTGAACAAGTCCATTCAACAGAGGTAAATGGCCGCACGGAAAACCAAAGTCTTTGATTAATTTTACCTGAGACTTTTGAACACGTAAATAAAATTAAATATGAAAGCATTAACTAAAAAAATTACGATAACATTAAAAAATAAACATAATTAAACATTAAACATAATAACATGAGACATCAGATGTGTTTCACATTGCCGAGCTAATCCGTACGGATCCATCTCCTTCTGCGTGGCATTGTAGAAACTCTGTTTTGTGAGATCCGTCTCTGTTTACGTGATCTATCTTTGTTTCTGTGTCATTGCAAAACTGGCTTAGGCGCAAGTCTGCTAACTGGCGCGCTGTCGTCTCGTCGTGCATAGGAAAACTATTAAATTTGAGTGGTCAGCATTACATTATATAGCGGATATAAAATATAAAGTTGTAATGGAATTACCTTGAGTGGTTTCAAGAATTTCTACCAGATGTTAAACATTTATAAAAAGGATATAACTTAAAACGAAATACAGATATAAAAAATAACTAATCATGCGCCCTCAGTGTATTATTAATTTTCGTAAACAGATCCTTTTCGAATACATCGAGAATTTTAAAATCAATTCCTTTTAATGCTCTTCATGCCATATATGTGAGCAGGTAGGTTTATTTTTATTGTTTCGTTTTCGATACTATTTTACAGCGAACAAGGATAAAATGGATTTTTTTATGGACATATTTAGGAATGAAAAATTTCGTTAAATTTTTGTAAGAAAACTTTCGATGTGCACTTATTTTCGTCTTTAAAATTATAGGATTGCTGTTTAAAGTCTTACAGAAGTATGATATGATACAAAGACAGCATGCCAGTTCAGTGCTCTGCATGTAGAGATGAAGAGGTATGCGATGCACGAGCCAATATCGCCCTTAAGGCTCCACCCAGCCAAACTACCAACTTATATCGAGTAACAGGTGATTTGCCTAAAGGCCGTTTGCCTAAACATGAATACGTTATGGCGATTTGCCTAAAGTCATTTCGCCTAAAGGCTTTTTGCCTAATGTCGAATTGCCTAACCGCAATTTGCCTAAAGGCGATTTGCCTAAAGGCAATTTGCCTAACGGCATTTTCCCTAACTCCGATTTGCCAAACAGCGTTTTGTCTAATGGTGATTTGCCTAATGGTGTTTTGCCTAAAATGTTACTATTATGACAAAACCTCGTTTTGCCTAACGGCGTTTTGCCTAACGGCGAATTGCCTGTCGGCGAATTGCCTAACGGCGTTTTGTCTAATAGCGAGTTGCCTAACAGCATTTTGTCTAATTGCGAATTGCCTAATGGTGTTTTGTCTAATGCCGAATTGCCTAACGGCGTTTTGCCTAATGGCGATTTGCCTAATGGCATTTTGCTTAACCTAACCTTACCTAATGGCATTTTGCCTATCGGCATTTTGCCTATCGGCATTTTGCCTAATGGCATTTTGCCTATCAGCGGTTTGCATAACGACGATTTGCCTAGCCGCGATATGCCTAACAGCGTTTTGCCTAACGCCGAATTTCCTAATGGCATTTTGCCTAAAAGAGGAAAAATTGTTTTGCCAAACGGTGTTTTGTCTAATGGCGAATTGCCTAACAGCGTGTTGCCTGACTACGATTTAGGCAACGGCGTTTTGCCTAATGGTGTTGTGCCTAAAATTAGGCAAAACGCCTTTAGGCTAAACGACACATGCCCCTTATATCGTATACCACAGATACCAGGAGCCTATATTTATTCAAATATTTTTCACGATTACACTATATTTGGAGTTTTGATTCAATGTGTTTCCCTGGTCGCATTAATTTCAAACCATGCTCTGGCCAAGACGACCACTTCTCTCAACCTTGTGTGGTTACACAAGCAGCTGAATCTAAACCACGTTTTTTAGGAGTTGAAGTAGCTGCTACGGTATTTTTTTATAACTTATAAGTTTTTTAAGGATTTTACTTAAATAACCTTTTTAACCTTCCACCTGGAACCAAAATTAAAAATAAATCAAATATTAAGTTGCCCTTAATAAACCTATAACAATTGGATATATCTCGGCTTCACTATACAAGTTGACAACATATATGCAGACCACCAAAGAAATAATGCAAATCTATCAGGTTCTGTTATTTTAACCTTATAGTAAACATACTAAACACCCACAAGAGCGTATGTAGGGAAAGGGTGTGAAAAAAAATCTTATAATTCCCAAAAAACAAAAGGAAAATAATTTGACCAACAGAAGAAAAATCATATTATATCCCCCCTCCCCGCGCAAAAATAAATTATTCATTGGTCCTGGACATTCATCTTGGTTTATTAGCTTACAAATCATTTAATACTGCAGTTAAACACTTACACAATTAAAATATTGAAAAATACAGAAAAATAATTTTATTTGCAGTATTATTATATAAACTCCGGGCACTGAATTCGGAGTGTGGTGAGTGGTGCCGAGCCACCATCTTGGATAGTGACATCCTGGCGGCCATCTTGGATAAGTGTGATCTTGATCTTTGACCATGACCTTGATGGCCATGTTGGACCACCATTTTGGATTTTGGCGCCATTTTGTTTTATGACGTCATAACCGGCATGTTGTTTTACGATCGTAGCCATTTTGTAATCTGGAACATTCTGCCATTTTGAAATTTGAGCATTGCACATTTTCGTTATGGTCATCATATTTAACTCTTTTATCTATTATCGAAAAAATTAGGAAAAAAAAATTAAAAATAATAAAAAAATTATTTACTCCATTTTATTAATTTTTTATATACAAGACTTACAATTAAAAGTCCTCGGTTCGAACCGACGAGTGATAGAAATAAAAATAGCGACAGGCTCCTTCCCTCACTGTGGATGCTGGCAGACTGACCTCCACCACTTGTTTCATAGCATATATATCATCAGGTAGTATGATGTCATGTCCGCCATCTTGTCTTCGTCCGCTAGAGACAGTCATCTTGTTTTCGTCTGCTACAGTGTGCTGGCGTCATGTTACTTTAATTTTCTTTTCACCATACCTTTAACCTAGACTGTTGGCATTGAACTTTGACCTTGACCTTGAATTTCGAACTTGACATTGAAATTTGACCTTGACGACCATCATGGATCCGAAATTTCATGTTCAGTACATGCTACCAGGAGCTACCGCCTGCTAGTGGTCATTGCAACCATCTCTTTTTCGTCTGCTGGAAGCCACCATCTTGTGTGTGTACTCGTCTTATCATAATGCTAGTTTTATTCTAACCCGCTACAGTGCAGTAATCATTTTATATTACTGTGACAACCGCCATCTTGAAATTTGGGCGCCATCTTGAAAATCTGTAATTTAAATGCTAGAAATGCGGGAAAATTCCAAAAATCACTCATTAGGGAAATGATTGATTCGAAACTTGGTTCGGTCCCTGGTCGAGTCAATATATTTTTATTTTTTGTAAAAAAATAATAATTTCAATAATTCATGATCAAAATTCTTAAAGAGGCTTAAAATACTCTACTACCATCATCCTATAAGCCATCATTCCAACAACTTAGAAATTCATAATTATTTAGCTATTACTCGGAAAAAAGTTCAAAATGTATTAAATAAATTTTCAATCAATAAATTATTAATTAGATCGACTTAGGTCCTTGGTACTATTCTGGATGATGAAAATATTAAATAAAGCAACAATTTAATATAATAGTGGCAGGTTTAAAAAATAAAACACCGCAAGTTCTTTTACAAACATAATATTCATTACATAATTTCTATTTTACTACATGATCACTTGCGAAGGTTAGTAATATTATAAACATTTAGGTCTGCATAGGCGTGAAATGACTAATTCTTAGCTCAAATCGGTTTATAATTGAAAGAGTCCAACCAGAACCTTTACTACATAGTTCTCCTCCTCTTGACATAGTTTCTGGATACCGTGTTTACTTATTTGCTTAAATCATCAGATTTGTAAATTACTGCAGCCGATGTCTTGAATGCACACTTCTTCACTTCGTCATCGAATGGATATGGCTTTCTATATATAGGGTAGCCCTTGGCTATGTCGATCATTTCAGATTCAAACCCGAAATTCTGTTAAACTAATAATATATGTTATTTTTATATTAAAGGACATGACACACAGATATCTTAGCTACCCATTAATATACTTTAAAGAGATTTCAAAGCTGTCCTAATGGGAAATAAAAAATTAAAACTTAATGTGTGTAAAGTACAAAATTTTTCACATGTGCGGGGTAATTCCGATCATAGTTTGGGGCTATTGCCGATCACTGACACTAAAATGTTTTTCAGGTGCACTTTCCACAGATAAATTGTTTTTTACTAGCAGCACCTACAAAAATTTCGTGAAACCACTTTTTGCATTTCTGGCACCGTATCCAGTCACCTTGTGATGCACTCTGTTTGGAAAAATATGTTAAACCACAGAAGTCACACAGAACATTTTCCTCGTCCTTGTCCGAGATCTCAATGGAAAATTCTTCATCACTGGTAGATAATATTTTTTGATGTCTTTCTTTTTTTTTTTTTTGGCCTAGATGACATACTGGTTGCAGGTGCACTTTTCTCTCTTGAAAACTTCTTTTTTTTTTTTTTCAATTGCGTGTTAGACTTCTTCGTCAGATGTTAGGTGGCTTGGTACAGGTTTCTCTCTTAACTGTTTCCTAGTCTCACATTTCTGAGGGGTTGGCATTACTTCTGCAAAGGGTGACTCTTGTTTTCCAGCAGGAGACACTGTTTGAATGGATTCATTTGAGGTTTCTGGGGTATGTGGAATTGACAAAAGACAAAAACACAAATTAAGCAATTTGCTTAAATTGTGTATTTGTCTTTCGTGTTTTTTGTAGTTTTCTTCTACAGACATACATGTGCTTAGCAATGGAGTATGTCCAAAAGCTTTCATCAAGTCATAAAACATTAAAAGAGACATTAATTCAGGTAGGCCATAAAAAAATTGTTTTAAACAAAATTACATTAATATTTTTTAAAATTAGCCTAATTAAAGAATGAGAAGCTATGGCACGACCATTTATATCGTTTGTCACAGCAACAATAAGATGGAATTAACTGAAAGTCTCTTAACACTAGACGAGTGGTTTTACCAAGCAATAGTTTATGCTGTTCCTAAACCAATAGGTACCTATTAGAATTAAGTAGGTTTAATCAGTTTTTATACAGCATAATTTTTAAATGTATATTTTACATGGTCATATTTTACATGGTTGCTTACTTAAATAATCGTTTCGTTGGTTAGTTTCGGCAACATTTTGCGTAATGTTAAAAATAATGACATTTGAATATTTTTTCTGAACTAAATATTAAGAAAAAAATTTCCTGAGCTCAGGCGGAGTTCGAACCCAAGTTGTCTAGATTCCAAGCCGCGCATTAATACCATTTCACCACCATAACAATTGTTAGGAAGATGGAGGAATGGCGCCACCTTAAGGAAAACATAAGATAGCCATCAACCGAATGACGATAGGCTGGAAATAAACAGTTATACCTGACTGTTGGGGATCTTAGTACACGATGCTAACAGTTCAAGAGCTTAGAAATAAATCTTCTATGTGTAATTTGTATGTAATTACAATTCGGCGAATGGCGGTATTACCCCGCTACTCGGGGTAATTCTGCCACTCATTTGAGATATTTATATTGTTTGTAAAGAAGACATTATTTATTAAAACAATGAAGTGTTTAAGCTATAACTTACATGTACACTTACAAGGATACACTATGACAAAGAACAAAAGTAAACCTACTCATGCTTTAGATGATCCATAGCCACCCATTAGGACACAATAGAGAAATTTACAAAAGTCACATATATAGTCTTTAGCTGATTCATAGCCACTGCATTCTGAATGGGCCCATCGGGAACAAAGCGTACAGCGGAACCATAATTCGTTATTTTTTCCGAATTCGTTGCATATAACGCACACGTTGAAATCATCACCAAACTGCACTGGGTCTATATCATCATCCTCATTGTCGTCACACAATTTTTTTTCATCTATGTCTTCCTCGTTTGAAGACGATGATGATTCCAACATAAGCCCTCTACTGCATGTCTTCATGACCTTCTTTCCTGAGTGTTTGCTGGATGACTTCCTTTTTTTCCTCTCATCTGTGACATTAGATCCTCTTTTTATCAATTTCTTCTCAGTGATTTCGTCAAAGTAAGCCTTCATTGGACTCAAAGTGATGATCTCAGAGTGCTGCTTTCTTGAGGCCCTTATACCAACCGATTTTGATGAACATGGTTTAGGAATTGGAGAGATTTTTTCAACTAGGCCCACAGTGTGGCGCAATAAAGGAGGTTGACTTACTTCATTTTTTTCCTCCAGATGTGGAAGGTAGAGGCTCCATCTCCATATCTGTGTTATCTTGGCATGTTGATTCTGATACTGGAGGTTGATGTGATGTAGCCTTAGGAATAGGACTAGATGAAATTTGCGGCTCTTCTTCACCATCTTGAATGCAAACTGTTGAATTAACTTCACGTGTAGCAATGAAATCATCTTCTCCAAATTTGGTGGGATTCAATGGATAAATTCCTGCTGTTAAAAATCCAGTGACCCCTTTCTCCAGTGTAGCAACACGAATGTAGGCTCGGTTAAAAATTTCTGCCAGTTTGTATGGTGTGATTTTTAGGTTCTCTCTGCTCTGAGTTTTCATGTAGAGTTCACATTCCTTGTTGAAAGCATTCTTAAGAGGGCCATAAAAACAGATATCCAAGGGTTGTAGTCGATGAGACGAATGGGGTGGAAGTGACACAATATGTATATAATTCTTTCTGCAAAACGAATACACCCTGTACGATTTGTGGCTGGAGTGGTTGTCAAGAATAAGTAAGACAGGATCTTCGATAGTTGGTCGAGTGTGCTTTTGGAAGTGCTGTAGCCAATCCATAAATAGATCTTCATTGATCCACCCATTCTTGGAACATGCATAAATTGCATCACGTGGTCCTCCTTTCTGTAACTGTGGTGAAATTCGCTGGCGTGGAAAAATTAACATGGGTGGAATGTAATTTCCGGTAGCACTCACAGTGCAAACTACTGTTACATTTTTTCCTCTCTCCCAACTTGTTACTGCTCCCACTTGCTTCTGGCCTTTAGGTCCCAGAATCTTTCCTGGTTTATGTACCTTGGATATACCGGTCTCAACCACATTATATATTCTGGATGCTGGGAAATGAAATTTTTCTTGTACTGTTTCCATATTTTTGAAGAAAAGATCTACTTCAACCTTGTTGAATCCTTAAATTCTATTTAGGCTGGTAGGTTCTGGTTTTCGCAGACTGATTGACGGGTTTCGGTTCAAGAAACCATAAACCCAATCTGGGCCAGATAATTTAGTTTCCTTATTGAAAGTGTGTTGCATTTCATTTGCCTCTGCTATATCAAACGCCAAACGTCGAAGTTCAGTAATAGAAATACCGAAAAACAACCTTGATAGCAATAAAACATGATCAGCTATTTGTTTTTCTTGTTCCGTTGTAAATAGTGGCTTTCTTCCCAGGGTTGGTTTTTCTGTTAAGTTTGTTTTCAATCGGTCTCTTAATGATGACCTGGGAATGTTATACTGGTTTGCAGTACTTTTCACTGACTTACCCTTCTTCACAGCATCAATAGCTTCCTTCAAACTTTCCTCTGACCATTTTGCTCTTTCAGTTCTCCTCTTCCTAGTCCGTGGCATCTGAAAAATAATAATAAAGGATATGTTACTTGCAAAATTGTATAGGGGTAATATCGCCACCATGGCGCCATTGTCGCATGCAGGAGTGGCGGTATTGCCCCATTTTGTATCAATCGTTTTGTGCCATTTTTACACATAACCTAAATAACTATGAACACAAACAAATATGTTAAATTACTTACTATAGTAAGTATTTAACATTATAATATAACTACATGTGTCAGTTAATATTTAACTCCACTTACCTTGCTACAAATCAAGTCCAGAAATTATATGAAAACACAGAAAAAAACTATTTATCGTCGATAAAAAAAACCACGCAGCAAGAACCGCACCGGACGCTAACACAACATGTTTCAAACTCCTTCCGCTTGATCTCGCACCAATTCACTTCACTCCAGCATGCCCACCTCGTCTGATTCTATGGGTGGCTGATTTCCCCCAGGTGGCGGATTTCCCCCACTCTCCCCTACTACTTTAACATTAAATGTAAATTAAATTTTTTGTACAAATAAAGCAATTATTTAGCAAAATAGAAACAAAAATAGACCATGTTGCATTACTTTAACAAACATTAAAGGCAAAACTTAACTCTCCATCAGATTTTATATGATTTTTCTGTTTACTTAACACATTTTTTTTTTACTTCATATGAGTTCTGCCACAATTCTACGATTTTTCAAATTAATTAATAAGTATAATCAAGTCTAGCCTCAGTATCAGTGATCTAAATAGCCCCAAATGTAACCAAATTCTAATAAATTAGCCACCCTACAACCACTCAGAATTATGACAAAACAAAAATGTACGATAAAACGAAAGTCTTGGAAGTAAACACACCTGACTAACCCACGGCGAAAAATTAGGTCGTTTAAGAGCTATGCCTTAATTTGTATAGCTAGAAAGTTTAATTTGGCTAAATTATTCAGTTGTGGTACAAACCTTAACCGAATAAATCCAACGTCGCAGCCGAATCTATGTAGCAATCACAGACACATTACAATAAACTTCTTCCGCGACCCTTACCTAACAACTGTACATAACATGGCGAAGCCAATGCTCAAGATATGTGCGCAGTATGACAAAACACTTGGTGTGTTCGGAATAGCCCCATGTTCGAAATAGCCCCGGGCTATTCTACAGTCAAACCACAAGTTATATTTCGAAGGTACGTTTGTTGCTACGTTATCAGTAATTTGATTGATTATGTCCCTCTGATATCATCAAGAAAATTACAAATGTCTTTCGACTCACCTAACATATTTTGATAAAAGTAGTCTTTCAATGTTCCACGAAATGCAGACTGCGCCAAGTATAAGCCATTATCATTCACTTCTAATGCGCCGAACAAAGTCTTAGGTTTATTTTCATGTCCAGATGTTATAGCAATCGGTTGCTGACATCGGTTTTCTTGCTTGTTCTCTTACATGTCTCCAATCTAATGCAAGGAGTCGAAATTTCTACAGGTAGTTCTTCAGTAGACACACGGACTTTACCGTTGCCTTTTTCACATGTCGTCGCAAACTATCAATACGTTTAAACCATTCATGACATCCATCACATCAAAACTTCATGCGAGATGAATTCTTCTTGCATTGACTCCTCTCATGTCTTCGTGCTACATGGGAAAATGTGAACGATATATCGCAGTAGCTGCAAGGATACATTGCTGATGAAGACGAGCCTTTCAGACGCAATCCAGATACTGACGTTGCCGCAGTTGCACCATCTCCAGGCATACTCTTATGAACATCAATGCATCGTTGTTGAATAGAAACGTTTACTTTCTGCCGAACAGCAGGACCTTTACATATCTTCATGTGCATTTTCATATTATCTTGCCTTGCAAATTGCTTGTGACATTTCTCACAAACAATAATTTTACGATAAAGGTTCTTGAAACATTCTCTATTCTCGTGTCGTCGAGCATTTCTGTTGATTGAGAAAATCTTGTCACAGTAACAGCACCGATGTTCGTTAGTTGTTGTTCAATCACCAGACATTGAAGTCTTCATCGATGGCGAAACGAAGTTCGTCGAGTTTTCCTGTGTAGCCAGCACCACAGTCATAAAAGTCTCTTCTGCTGGTGGTACCGCGACAGTTGAAGTCTCCTCCAATGTTGACATCCACGTTGCCAACGGGATCTGCTCCTTCCTCGTCGTCGCTGACGTCAGGGTTCCCGTAGACGATGATACAACATCCATCAAGTGTGTCGTTTTAGACGGTAAATATGTCATCGAGTTCACAAGAACAGGTAATTACGTGACATGCACCAGAAGAATCAAACTAGGTGATCCTTACACCGAAGGAATCAGTAACAAACTGAGCGACCAGCTGTCTAGGAATCGCTTATATACAAGCACCGGTTGGAATAATACGCTAGTCAAATCAAGAACCAATTACTATAATACTCCAGTCAAAACATCATTTAAAAAAGAAGCACACCAATATAAGGTAAAAGATTTGGAAGCCAATTCGTCAAAGTAAATAGACACGCAATGCACGCACTTGCAGCTGTCATCACAAAGTTAACATTTAAATTTCATTCAAGCGAAGTATCATGTCAATATCACATCATATTAAAATCTTATTGGTCATACTATCCTCAAAATTTCACAGTGTTATAAATCACACTAGTTATAGAAGGATTTATAGTTTATAATACACATAATTTAAGTCATTGATCGTAAACAAATCCGAATTTAAAAATGCAAAATATACATGGTAAACGAAGAACCAGGTACGTTTTTATTTTATATACTTTATGGACACTGTAGACGCCAAAAGCTTGAAAGTACATATGTAAGAATGATATTCAATAAAACTCATATTAACTTGTATATTTATTCCCAATAATATACATCAGATCAAAAAAAGTATGTTCTATTCTATAAACCCAGCATTTCTTAGTTCATGTTTCTTTCAGAATGTATAAACTTTTAGCATTTCGCGAACCAAGTAGAAGTTTTAGCCTATTCTTCAATCATTTGGATTTACTCTAGATGAATAATTGGTCTCTCGTGCTACGGCTTCTATCTTATTTACATATATGTTATTATTAGTCTTAAAATCTTCGCGTCCGTGTTCGTATCACACGCGTAAAGGCATCATCACCGTTGCTTCCAGTTATAATACCAGGTGCTGCATCAATATCACTCATTTTATGATATCGTTTCCACATTTCAGTTGTCAGAGATTTACCACAATATATGATCTTGTGAGCTTCATAATATCCTCTATTGTTTTCTAGACATGGTTAGCACTATTCTCATTTTCTTTAAAAGCCTATGTGTCCAGTTTTATTATTTAATCCTTCAACCCATCATCCCAAACTCAATTAAATCATAGTAGTATATAGAAATAACAACAAAGTTCCTTTTATTTAATCTTAGGAAACGCATCATCTTTTCCACCTATAGTTTTGTTTCTTAAGCCCAAGAGTCTTTCATTATATACCATGCAGTGATCTTTAAGAGATGTGGTGTACCAGCATTTTTTACATACTAACCATCCTATCAATGATTTGTTTACACATAAAAAAAACATTTACATTATTTTTACATGTTTTATTAAATTATCACTTTGACTAAAATAATTACCACACCTAGTAATTTGTACAAAGGACTCTATCCCCAAGACATTTTAACCATAATCTCTGAAAACAACCATGTCCCATCTATATCACAAAGTAAAAGAGGGTTAGAGGAGATAGGTCAAACAAGTGCTAGTCACTCATAGGGTAAGGAACAGGTGTTCGATACCTACCTCAGACATTGTAGCTTCAAAATACTTTTCTTACCTCATGTAGAAAAATATTTTCCAATGCATACGAATTTAAACTTACTCACAGGCGTCTAGTCAAAAGTATTTAAATTCAAGCAAGTTAACCTCAAAGAATTAAAAAAATTCTCAGGGATAGAGGTAGAGACTATACAATCGAGACATGGAGACAGGCATCTGCAAATGAACATTGACCTGTATTACATGTACCTGTACTTTACCAAAACTTCTCCCATAAAAAAGCTTAAGAATGCAGATGACATACTCAGACAAAAATAATTTTAGCAAAATAATCTGTCTTCAGAATTATTGGTAAAAAAACAATACACACAATCAAGACAAAACGTGCATTACAACTCCGACCATAATTACATGTCACATGTAGTGTATTACATTAAGATAATCGATGTAGGTTAAGAAAAAAAAATAAAAAAAAAATTAATTCTATAATTTATTTAAAATTGTACATTTATACACAGTAAAATCTGACACTGTATAAATATATATATATATTGTTTACATTTCTTAGTCCTTGCAACATTCATTTTTATTGAAATAAATTATTATAGTTCGTTTTAAGAGTAAAAAATACAAAAAATTCATACATATCACGATAAAACAGTTCAGGAGTGTAACACCTTAGAGGACCAGTGATTTTGATGTTATAAACCTACCTTTACAAAATTTATAATGTTTTGTCAAGTAAAATTTTCGTGTAACCTGTACACCACACTTCTCACACAGAAATGTTACACGGTCAAGATTTCTTCTGCAGCCATTACTTTTAGGATGCGTGTACTTCGTAGTCGTTCAAAACGTTTACCACAGTAGCAGCACTGATACAGATATTCATCGCAATTACCATCGCTTCCCCGCTGTACAACTTTTAATGAACTTTGCTTTTACAATGCCTAATCAAATTACTTTTGTTTGTGAAATGCACCCCACATGGGTCACACGGAAATGTCACACGATTATCGTTTCTTCTACAGACATGATTTACATCTCTTCTTGCATGTTGGCAGTATTTAAAACTTTTGTCACAGTACGTACACAGATGTCTCCTTGTTAGACCTTGAGTCACCGACAGCTCGGAAAGTATAGTACTTTCAATGCGCACCGCTGTTGTAGGTGGCGAAGTCCCGTATGTTGCATGAGCTGGAGATTTACCAGTCGACATTGGCAGATCATCTGTACTGGATGTCAAAGAATCGGAAGTATACACGACTGATGCAGAAGCTGGGAATTGCACACAAAATGTTTTATTTACGAAATGCGGAGTAGTTACAGGTATCGGAGTCTCCTCTGCTGTCGATAATGCACACATTGAAGGCTCTTGGAGTGAAGATACAGTAGATACAGTCATCATCGGGATCTCTGTAGATGGTAGCCACGTTACCATCGGAATCTCTGGAGCGGCCCTCATCGTTTTAATCGGGATCTGCTTCGTCATCGTCGCCTCCATCGTCAGGGACCCCGGTGAAGACACGAGACCCTACGCCAAGATCTCTGCAGTCGTTGACCACGCCACCATTAAGATTTGTACCGATGTCGGGTCAATGTTCATTTTCAGGTGCCTGTATCCATGTATCGATAGTAGTCTCTACCTCTATCTTTAAGATTTTTTTAAATTTTCTTTGAGGTTTACGTGCTTGAATTTAAATACTTTTGACTTGACGCCCGTGAATAAGTTTAAATTCGTATGCATTGGAATATATCTTTCTACATGAGGTAAGAAAAGTACATAGATGCTACAATGTCTGAGGTAGGTATCGAACACCTGTTCCTTACCTTATGAGTGACTAGCATTTGTTTGACCTATCTCCTCTAACCCTCTTTTACTTTGTGATATAGATGGGACATGGTTGTTTTCATAGATTATGGTTAAAATGTCTTGGGGAAAGAGTCCTTTGTACAAATTACTAGGTGTGGTAATTATTTTAGTCGAAGTTATAATTTAATAAAACATGTAAAAATAACGTGAATGTTTTTTTATGTGTAAACAAATTATTGATAGGATGGATTTGTATGTAAAAAATTGTGGTATACCACATATCTTAAAGATCACTGCATGGTATATAATGAAAGAATCTTGGGCTCAAGAAACAAAACTATAGGTGGAAAGGATGATGCGTTTCCTAAGATTAAATAAAAGGAACTTTGTTGTTATTTCTATATACTACTATGATTTAATTGAGTTTGAGATGATGGGTTGAAGGATTAAATAATAAAACTGGACACATAGGCTTTTAAAGAAAATGAGAATAGTGCTAACCATGTCTAGAGAACAATAGAGAATATTGTGAAGCTCACAAGATCATAGATTGTGGTAAATATCTGACAACTGAAATGTGGAAACGATACCATAAAATGAGTGATATTGACGCAGCTCCTGGTATTATAACTGGTAGCAACGGTGATCATACCTTTACGCGTGTGATACGAACACGGACGCGAAAATTTTAAGACTAATAATAACATATATGTAAATAAGATAGAAGCCGTAGCACGAGAGACCAATTATTCATCTAAAGTAAATCCAAATGATTGAAGAATAGGCTAAAACTTCTACTTGGTTCGCGAAATGCTAAAAGTTTATACATTCTGAAAGAAACATGAACTAGAAATGCTGGGTTTATAGAATAAAACATCCTTTTTTTGATCTGATGTATCTTATTGGGAATAAATATACAAGTTAATGTGAGTTTTATTGAATATCATTCTTACATATGTACTTTCAAGCTTTTGGCGTCTACAGTGTCCATAAAGTATATAAAATAAAAATGTACCTGGTTCTTCGTTTACCATGTATATTTTGCATTTTTAAATTCGGATTTGTTTACGATCAATGACTTAAATTATGTGTATTATAAACTATAAATCCTTCTATAACTAGTGTGATTTATAACACTGTGAAATTTTGAGGATAGTATGACCAATAAGATTTTAATATGATGTGATATTGACATGATACTTCGCTTGAATGAAATTTAAATGTTAACTTTGTGATGACAGCTGCAAGTGCGTGCATTGCGTGTCTATTTACTTTGACGAATTGGCTTCCAAATCTTTTACCTTATATTGGTGTGCTTCTTTTTTAAATGATGTTTTGACTGGAGTATTATAGTAATTGGTTCTTGATTTGACTAGCGTATTATTCCAACCGGTGCTTTTATATAAGCGATTCCTAGACAGCTGGTCGCTCAGTTTGTTACTGATTCCTTCGGTGTAAGGATCACCTATTTTGATTCTTCTGGTGCATGTCACGTAATTACCTGTTCTTGTGAACTCGATGACATATTTACCGTCTAAAACGACACACTTGATGGATGTTGTATCATCGTCTACGGGAACCTTGACGTCAGCGACGACGAAGAAGGAGCAGATCCCGTTGGCAACGTGGATGTCAACATTGGAGGAGACTTCAACTGTCGCGGTACCACCAGCAGAAGAGACTTTTATGACTGTGGTGCTGGCTACACAGGAAAACTCGACGAACTTCGTTTCGCCATCGATGAAGACTTCAATGTCTGGTGATTGAACAACAACTAACGAACATCGGTGCTGTTACTGTGACAAGTTTTTCTCAAACAACAGATAAGCTCGACGACACGAGATCAGAGAATATTCCAAGAACCTTTGCCGTAAAATTTATTTTGTGAGAAATGTCACAAGCAATTTTCAAGACAAGATAATATTAAAACGCACATGACGATATGTAAAGGTCGTGCTGTTTGGCAGAAAGTTAACGTTTCTATTCAACAACGATGCATTGATGTTCATAAGAGTATGCCTGGAGATGGTGCAACTGCGGCAACGTCAGTATCTGGATTGCGTCTGAAAGGCTTGTCTTCATCAGCAAGGTATCCTTGCAGCTATTGCGATGTGTCGTTCACATTTTCCCATGTAGCAAGAAGACATGAGAGGAGTGAATGTAAGAAGAATCCATCTCGCATGATGTTTTGATGTGATGGTGTCATGAATGGTTTAAACGTATTGATAGTTTGTGACGACATGTGAAAAAAAGGCAACGGTAAAGTCCGTGTGTCTACTGAAGAATTACCTGTAGAAATTTCGACTCCTCGCTTTAGATTAGAGACTCGTATGTGAACAAGCAAGAAAATCGATGTATAGCAACAGATTGCTATAATGTCTGGACATGAAAATAAACCTAAGACTGTGTTCGGCACATTACAAGTGAATGATAATGGCTTCTACTTGGCGCATTCTGCATTTCGTGGAACATTGAAAGACTACTATTATCAGTAGTATATAATAGTTCCTCCTGGCACAGGCTCCAGGCGGTGGTGCCGACCGCCATCTTGGATTGTGACGTCACGGTGGCCATCTTGGATGGTTTTGAACTTGACCTTTGACCTTGACCTTAACCCCGGCGGCCATTTTGGATCCGCCATCTGGATCTGCCATTTTGGATGACATAATTGTGTGTTCTCGAAAATTCCGGCGATGTGTTTTCCGCCATTTTGAATTATGACATCACTGTTGCAAATTTTGTTATGGTCGCCATATTTAACTTTTTTATTTACTATCCGATTTTAATTAAAAAAATATAAAATTTATAAAAAAATTAAAATAATAAAAATTTAATAAAAAATATTTAAAAGCAAACATTTATGACACGGAGTTCGCAGTCCTCGGTTCGAACCCCGTGAGGACAAAAAAATAAAAATGGCGACCGATCCTTCCCCTGCGGTGGGTGCTGGCAGACTGACCCCCACCACTTTTACCAATGCATATACGAACTTACACCCCCCCTTCCACCCCTTCTCCAAAAATATTATTTATCGCACATGACGAACCACCCCTCCCCACCACCCTTTTTTAATTTTTTTATTTTTTTTTTAAATAATCGTAATAACCACCCTCCACCACTACTCTAGTTTTTTCCCCTCCCTCCCTCACTTTACCATCATTCCCACCCCTACCCCTCTCACCCCTAATTTGTTTTAGAGTATAAATACCGGCTGATGAACCCGGGGGCTGTCAGTTTTTGCCTCAGTTCCACCTCCGTCGACGCCGAGTACTTACTTCGTGCCGCGGAGACGTCCGTCGACGTCGAGTACTTACATCGTGCCGCGGTGATGGCTATTGGTTTTTTTTATGTAATAATTATAATCATGTTTGCGCTTGCCGAAATGCACGAATTCATTGCTGAAATAATTACGGGATACGAAAGAATGTCGTTCTATCAAATTCGTCTATCGCTAACTGCAACCATCTTAAGTACACTTGAAGCATTTCCCGGAAGCGAGGAATTCATTCTGTATCTACACCACCGCATCCTGTGTACGGTGGAGGCGGCTATAGAGCTCCAGCAGCAGCAGCAGCAGCAGCAGCAGCAGCAGCAATATGCACAAGACTCTGGCATCGAAGAGTGAGGCGCCATCGTCGTGGCATCCTCGAAACAAATCCAGCATCAACATGTCGACGACGGAGGTGGCGACGGGTGACCGCGTCGACGAGGGTCGTCGGAGCCCATCGATGTCGCCATCGTCCGACACGTTTTGGACATCTTTCGCAGAGGGGCCGTGGCAGCCGCACGTCCCAAACGAGGACGTCTCAGCCGTCGTGACGCGACAGCTGCCCCGGAGATCGTCAACGTGGTTCGCCCAGAGGACATCTTCTATCAGGTACCCAGACTTTGTCGACCACGTAGGCGACGTCTACGACGACGACGACGATGACGAAGAAGATGTCACCACATGGTGCTGGGGCCTCTGTCCGGACACACGTCCTCACGAGACAGAAAAGTGGGCCAAGAAAACTATTCTTTCGTACGATCAGGCCAGCAGTGTGTTCAATATCAAGTGTTTTATTACGGTTCCACGACCGACGTGTTCGTCATGGACATTACGTACTTTGAATCGTGTCGTGACAACATGCACTTTAGGCTTAAATGGGACTCCAAGGATCCCTTCGGTACCGTGAAACCTATAATCGCATATGACTGTACGAACCCAAATTGTGTAATTAAACTATGCCATCCGCAAGCGTATTTTCCGTGTTCGATTGATGAACTAAAGACATCGAAATCGGTTATCGAAAATATCGCTACAGTGAAAAGTGCGGTGGACTAAAACATTGTAGGTACATGTACCACGATGATTTAGGTTTTGTTCAAAGATTGAGACACCTTGCTGTCGTGAACTGTGCCCCGTTGCCAGATCAAAACTATTGTGTGACGCTAACTTTAACGCGGAAATGCATATTCATAGGCAATGCAAAAAAATTAACCATCATAAACTTTATAAATATGATTTTGATGTTGTATAGTTGATGTAGTGTATCTTTTTAATAAAAAAAAACTTAAATGACAAATAGCCATGTTCTTTATAATTATTATTTTGTTTTTGTATCTTTGTAAAATACTTTGTAATCAAGAAATTTTTTAATGTATCTCTACAAAACTAAATTAAAATTCTTATAATGTTTTTAATGATAAAGTATGTGTTAAAAAAATTGTTAAACAAATAAATATAAAAAAAAACAAATTTACGTCTACTCGTCACGAAGAAGGTACTCGGAAGGGGGGAGGGGGAATTGGTGCAAAAAACTAATGTATGAGTGATGTATGATTACGTAGAGAAAATAAAATGGAAAAAATAATAATATTTGTGTTTTACCATAATAATAAATTTCCAAGTCACTATACACAACCTTTAAAAAAAAAAATTTATATCTCTTCATGTCTATACTAGGAAAAAAATATATACCAGTTCATCATTATACTTGGAAAAAAAATATCAGTTCACATTTATACTTGGAAAAAAAAAATTATAACAGTAAATCTTTATACTGGGAAAAAAATTATACATCTTTATACTTGTAAAAAAAATAATTCTTTATGAATTTATACTTGTAAAGAAAATTAATTCGATATAACTTTATACTTGGAATAAATATTAAAAGTTATTCGTTATAAAATAATTTTGTAATATATTGTTAGCACATGGCGACCAGCACACGTGTCCTTGAAGAGGACATCAGGTCTGTGACCTCAGCGCACTGTCGCACGGTCCGGCGAGCGACATGGAGGGGGCAGATGCACCTGCATGGACCAGAGGAAAGGCGGGAGCATATTTTGCAAACTAAGATTCTCACCACCCCACCCCACCACCGCCGCTGCGGCCAGGGGACGCCAGTCCCCCCACCACCGCCACGGGCGCTGTGGGGGGTAAAAGCCGCCTCACTGTCCCGTCGACCGCGGAGCGGACCGGCCATGCTTCTTGCACGCTCCTCGCATGATGCATTTATAAACGTACAGAAATTAAAAAAAAATACAATTTATAACATACAAAGATTTATTTATACAAAATAAGCATTACATATAAGTTTAAAAAAAAGTGCTTACACAAACTCATGGTTTTAAAATATCCTTTTCATCAATCCACGAGTCAAACTCTGGTCCATGATGCAACCATCGTATTAAGGCCTTACCATTTTTCCGTTTGAACACTTTTTCAATGAGAAAAGTATTTGGAAATTTAGTTTTCATAATCTCTTCTCCATAAAACGCCCCTGTTATATGTTTCCCCTTCAGATCCACGAGAAAATAAGTACGCGGATACACATGTTTTATCCTACATACACGAAAACGTTCACTAGTCCAATTCCCCTTGTAAGGTCTGTGAAAAATTCCGCGATTTTTTGAAATCCGCACAATGTCGCCGTGATTCGCTTTTTTCCTTCGCGAATCTTGAAGTACACAGTTCGAAGCAGTCGATTGTCCTTTACGTCCTTCGGCTTGAGTTTCGTTGTAGAATGCACAGTAGAATTGTATTCTCGTACTAGTTTAGGAAGTAAACTCAGCCACTTGTAATTACCATTGGCAGTGAACCGAGTATACAGTTTATTTTTGATCGTACGAATCACACGTTCTGCCATTGATGCTTTGACACCACTAAACGTAGAGTAGTGGTCTTTGTTGTACTTTTTCATCAATGCCTTGAATGATGCATTGTAGAATTCTTTCCCGTCGTCCGTCTGCAGTAACGAAGGTCTTCGTTTATGTTTCAAAATATTCGCCATGGCACTCGTAACTTCCACAGCGGTTTTCCGTTTTAAGGGTCTAGCCCACAGGAACTTTGAATAGGTGTCTATGAATATGAGAATGTAACTGTAGCCCTTGTTCACACGCGAATACTCAATCATCTTGATCAGGTCAGACTGCCAATTGTCGTCCAATCCTTTAATTCTGATTTTTCGACATGGATAATTACGTCTTGCGGGTTTATGCAACTCGCCCGCAATGGCAAACTTTGACATGATCACTATTCCATATATCCTGCTTCCCGTAATTCCTTAAGTATGGAAGCGATTTCATTGGTGTGCGAATCATTTCCCACACTCTGAGATGCCTGCAGCAGTCTAAGACGAGCAACCAACTCATTCGGTTCGTCATAATATACATAGTCCAATTTTCTACCAGTGTCGAGTTTATAAAGTCTGGCCCCTTCTAAGAAAAGACTAGCTATCAAAGGATATTTATCATGTTCATAATCTTTGAATCGACCCGTTTTCGGGTAATTTTTTGCGTAAACGGCGTTGGAAGCATCCAGCAATCTTCTATATTTTTGCAAATCCATCTCTGAATATCGCCGCGGTTTTTTACGAAACAAAAGTTCGCATAATCCACGAGTAAGTTTTATCACCTCTTTTCCACATTCAATATTATCGCCGGACACGAAATGTACTTCCTTCGAACCAAGGACCCATTTACTACCTCGTTTATGCACACCATACATCGCGTCGCTGTTTCGAGGCACAGAGGAGGCCAGGTACTCGCTAGCGAGAGGACCGACATCGAAACCTTTTTTATTTCGAGGTTTCTTCCTAAGAGTTCGACCAACACGAACTTCGTTAGTAGATACGTTGGAATAGTCTGTTAATTGTGGACTTCGCTTTCGTTTGCCCGTGGACGTAGTTGACGGCTCTTCTTTATTTCGATTTTAGTCGGTTTCTCGTTTCCAACGTCCCCTCGCCTGGCTATGTAGCTATCGAGACGGGCACTCAAGGGCTTCAATTTTTCCTCTCTTCGAACCTCGTTGCTTAACCTTCGACAAATCACCTTAGTTTTGTTACATATCTGTGCACTTGGGGCCTTTTGAGACCCCAACTTAAAATGTGGGTAAATGTATATAAGTTGCACATATCTTGTAATGTTACAAATTACCATGTATTTATTATCTATTTTAATGTTACACTACCCAGTGTTCTAATTACACGTTACAACAACATTTTAGGGCACATGGGGTCTTTTAGGACCCCAATAATATTTGAGATTTTATATATGTAATAAGCCATGTAGTGTTTTACATATTTGTACTCATAATATTTTACGACATTTTAGATGTTTCACTTTGGAAGAATGTGGACAACCACAGAAAGTTTTAATGATTTTTACATTTTTAGTCATATTTCTCAATCATTTGAAATGTCCCTGTCAAAATAACATATTTATGTCATTATAACACACAATGTTGTTGTTCTTGAAAATGTATGCTCACATAATTATATAGTATGTCTAATTTGCAGACATACAAAACGATTTTTATATTCACAATATAATTTTCAATCACTCTCTGCAGCGCAGCTAGAACACTTGACAAAGTTTTCACTATGCGAGCTGCATACATTGTATCCACAGGAGTTGCACACAGATTTAATTTTTTTATCTTTGGTTCTTAGACACAAGTGACATCGTTTTCTCTTGTTACTTGTAGGAATATATTCACTTGATGTTTGCTTTTTGTAGCCAAGTGCAAGAAGGCCACTTTTCACACCCTTCTGAATGCATTTACCATTCTGCAGCCTTTTTTCTATGTATGGATGAACAAGCTGGCGTCCCAGTTGTAACAAAAAATGACGCCTTTTGTGTTTTACATTTCCAAAATCTTCAGGGTTATAAAATACCCAAACGATAAGTGATGCAATACCAGCAACATCCAGGAGATTATAAAATAACAAAAGTGGCCAGCGCCTTGTGTTACGTTTGCAACTATAAGTAGCCACCATTTTGTCCAGTGTATCTACACCTCCTTTCTTTGAATTGTAGTGCATTATTATCTCCGGCTTCTGTTCAGTTCCTTGTACAGTTGTGGAATGGTGCATTGACGAAATAAGTATAACTGAACTGGATTTTTTAGGCACATATGACACCATAGTTAGATTACCAGCAAAACCAAATACAGATGAATGGATTTCTCTACATTTATGAGGCAACATTTCCTTAGGAATTTCCACCTTATTTTTACGCAGTGTCCCCACGAATGTTGTGTTCTCTTTCAATAACTGTTGAACCAAAGGAATACTAGTAAAAAAATTGTCAGCAACAATGTTTCGTCCTTTGTTTTTCCATTTTCTGACTAGTTCATTGACAACCCTAGAGCCTTGGTTTTGGTCTCTCGTACCGTGTGTGGGCTTGCCCAGATATATTTGGCCATTTAGCGGAAAAGATGTATCAGAGTCACATAACCACCAAATTTTGACGCCATATTTTGCTGGTTTGCTCTTCATGTACTGACGGAAAGGACATTTTCCTCTAAACCCAACTAACTGTTCATCAACTGTCATGTCAAAACCAGGTACATATGACTCTGAAAGTTTCTGTACAAATGTATCCCATATTTCACGCAAAGCTGCAAGTTTATCTTCCTGTTGGCGTGCCACACGTGTTGCCTTATTATCAAAACGAATCATCTTTGTTATCTCTTTGAATCTTTTCAAGGGCATAGTAGCTCGGAATATTGGCCTGCCATGTTCCTCATTCCATAGCTCACTGAGCTCTTCTCTGTTAGCACGATACACACCAGCACACAACAATAGTCCAATGTAAGCCTCAATTTCCATTTCGTTTGTATCTTTCCATATTTTATGTTCAGTGTTCGCATCTGATATATTACAATCATTCATAACTCGTTCCGCTTCTCTATTAGTTTCCCTTACAATAGTACTGACCATTTCTGGTGTCACAAATGTCCCAAATGCTTCTTTTACTGAACCCGGGCGATTACACTTCACTCCAGGTTTATCACGAACTATATTGTGCTTCAACGTTTGCCTTTGTGTTGGTGGATCCCTAAACCATTTCATTCCATTTTTAGCTATGTAATACTGGCCAGACAAGTTACTTTCTATTTCCGAGTCATCATCTGATATTTGTAAAGCATCATCTTGATAATCTTCATCTTCAAGTGCATCACTTTCATTTTCAGTTGTTGGATTACTGTCACTTGAACTTGAAATATTTTCACTGTCACTTATCTCTTGCAACATCTTTAGTAATATACTTCTTCCTTCTTCACTGGAGTGGCGTTTGCCTTCAATTCTGAAATAAACAAAAACATTTACCCTTATTTTCAAGGTGAGCGGATGCCCACTGTAGATAGTTACTGTGAACAAAATACAGTATCTTAGTTTTTGCAAGGAAGGAATAAGTGGCATTGTATAATATACCAAAACAAGTTTCTTGTATTTATTACTAATACTCGAATGCAGGGATGGACATTTTTATTGGTCTGTTTATTGCTATTTTTATGCTGTACAATATAAGTGTAATATATATATATATATATATATATATATATATATATATATATATATAATATAAAATAATTTATTTATATTTTGAATTTTTCCTAGAAACAGCATTGGCGTTATAAAAGAACAACAAATTTATGGGCATGGAATTGGAAATATGGACATTGAGGAACTTCAACTATTTTCTGGAATGATAGTTGTAAAAACCACTATAATGCACACGACCGAGAGCAAACACACAACCTCCAGAGTTTGCATCAGATATTGTAAATAGTGAAGTGTTTGAACGTTATTATTGTAAAAAAATTACTGAACACAATGTAGCTAGAGAATACGATTTTTTATGAACTTCCCATGCCTGTGAAAATTAGTAGGCTATAATAAACAAAAAAGGTATGAAATGTTTCAAACCGTAGAACATCAAAAACGATCCACCGCCCGAGAAAAGCAAATGGCACTTGAAAAAAACATTGTAGAGTGTAAATGGACGCTTTCTCTATGAGTCAAAACAAGCTCACTTTGTTACATCTGCTTTGAACTTTTATAGGGCACGACGACAAAGATGCCCAAAGCGAACACATCCTATTGATAAAATGTATTGAAAGCACTAGTAAACTTTTGCTCGTAAAATAAAAAATATATAAGCAGCCTAGGCCATCATTTTGAATGATAAAATGCGCACTAAAATTGTACTGCTACTTACATAATTTCTTCATCCATATTTTATGTTTTTCTATATTCTTCTTTTACGATTCATGTTTCGTGGAATATATTGTTCCTAAAGAATATGCAATTTTATAATCACGTCTCCACAACTTGTAAAATATAACGCTAAATAATGATAGTTCAAAACTAGTAACACAATCACTCCACGCAACAAAACTCATGGGTACAAATACAACTGCCGAGCAGTTGCGATAGCTGATGCGCCAAGAGGATACCATTAGCGCTATCTGTTTACTCATTTAGGAACTGCCAGTAGAGTTATTTCTAGCTCCGTTGTCTCAAGCAATAATATAAAGATAAATTTTTTGAAAATTAATTTTATACATTAGATATAAGTTATCTTTGAGTGGGGGTACAAAAGACCCCAAGTGCACTGTGAAAGAGACTTAAAGTTAAAATATTTATTACACAGATATTTTGAAACCAAACATTTCCAGAATTTGAACAAAGCACCTAAAACACATTTTAAAGAAATGTCCTAAAATAACATAAGTCACAGGCTAAACATATGAATGCTACGAAGTGAAACATTTTCGTGGGGTCCAGAAAGACCCCACGTGATGTGTCGAAGGTTAATCTGTGTTGCCTGGCGAGCAAGTAGTTTGTTCGTATGGCCTCGATGACATCGCGCAGTTGCTTAGCCAAATCGATGTTGACATCAATAATTTTGTTTTTAATTTTGAAGCACCTTTAGACACCAGACGTGAATTAAGTTTTGACAGAAGAGACTTTAGGTCGTCGCGTCTTTGTGCATTCGAAACTTCGATCATGTCGAGAATTCGAGAATCCGAAACTTCCACGCACTGGTCTATGGCTACAAGGTACACTATTATTTCGTCTTTTGCTCATTTTATTTCTTGATCGAGTAGCGAAATGTATTTACGTATTTCAGCATCGTGTTTCACGGTGCATAGACCGGTACATGGAGCTCGACTGCTACGTCCAAATTTATAAATGCTGTGACTCATTTTTGATGATAAACTGGTCGAAACCCTGTCTGTACCTGCCCTTATATAGAGGCCAGTCCTTTACGATGACTATAAATCCGTGTTCTTCTTTCCAACACAAGGAGCACATGTCTTTATATTCCTGAAACGACATGTTGGTGTTTACATGATCGTCGTAAGCGTGGCGTAAATTAAGTTCGTCCATGCGAAACAAAACTATGACATTCGCATTATCACGCAGCAAATGTTTAGGTATTCTACTGTACGTCTGACACAGGTATACACAGTCTACCTTGGCGTGTCTACCAATGGAAAAGTACTCTTGTATTATGCCTTGCTTCTCACAAGCCATATCATCCAAAACAAACACGGAATTAGGCTTTGCTTCGTCGGTAGATACCACATCGGTGTTATCGCTCAACGGAAAATACTCCAGACCATCCACCGAGCGTAGAACAGCGGCCAAGCGCTGGTACTTTGGCTGTTGCAACGACTTGGAATACAAGTAAACGTTCTCGAACCGAAGACCGTTTGGCTCCTCCAGTAAACTCAGTAAAACACACGTCTTGCCACAGTTTGACGGTCCTGCAATGATGCAACGTACGGTAGACGATAATAATATACCATGTCGTGATTCACGACCGATAGATTCATCGTCCTGCGTAATGCACACGGGCAAACAAACATCTTGCTTGACTACCTCCATCGCTACTGACGAAAATTTTATAAGAGCAATCGTATTTATTGATTTTAGGTCAGTTGCATGTAATGTCTCGAAGAGGCAGGAACAAACAACACATCGGCGCGGGACTCGCAAACTCTCTGATAAACAATCTACCATTCGAGCTACACATTCCCAGCTACAGATTCTGCGGCCCCGGCACGAAACTAGCGAAAAGGTTAGCTCGCGGTGACAAGGGCATTAATTCTCTGGACGAAAAGTGCAAGCAGCACGATATCGCATATTCATTAAGCAAGGATCTGGAATCTAGGCACAGAGCAGATCAGATATTGGCACAGGAAGCCGAAGATATAAGCAAATCGCCGGACGCGGGACTAGGAGAGAAAATCGCAGCTTGGGGAGTATCTACATTCATGAAGGCAAGGACGAAATTAGGAGTGGGTGCTCGTAAACCCAGAATTCGCAAGACCAAGAAGCGCAAGATACAAAGAACCAATAGGAAAAAGGGCGGATTTTTACCGCTACTGGTGCCTGCTATAGGTGCACTAGGCGGGATCGCAGCAGCCGCAGCAAATATCGCTAGAGCAGTCAACACTAGCAAGAACCAGCGAAAGCAGTTGGAGGAAGCACAACAACACAACGCCAACATGGAAGCCATTGCCAACGGTAAAAAAAACGGTGCAGTACTGTACTTACGGCCTCACAAGGCAGGCCGAGGCATGAAAAAGAAACGTGTAAAAATAGAAAATAGTAAGTTCCCTACCGAAACGACCGCTCACCAATGTAGATTTAATAAAGTACGCACGCAAACTTAAAATACCAAATTTCCGCGGCGTGTTTATGCGAGACACTTTGCCCAGCAAGCCAATAACGAACGAACGCGCTATCATTAATTTAGACATGTCGGCGGGTCAAGGCACGCACTGGGTGGCCTATGTAAAGACGGGAAAAAAAGCTACTTACTGCGACAGTTTCCGTAATTTGAGACCTCCGCCTGAACTGCGACAGTACCTGGGCCGGACCACTACGTTGTTTTACAATTACGAAACGGAACAGAGGCCTAATCAAACAAATTGCGGACACTTGTGCTTGAGATTTAACACCAAATATTAAGTACAAAATATAAGTATATTTTTTCTTATATAAAATAAATGCACAGTAGCGAAAATCAATCAGTCATGTCCGTAACACTCATATTGACAGGTCGTAGCTCGCAGCTACGAGCCACATTCTACCCACCGCTGGACTTGAACGGAGAATGGAGCATCAGACTCGTAGATTTTCAAACGTATAATGCCATACCGAACATTGACGAAGAAAACTGCAAAATGTGCTTCTTGAAAACTGATGGAACATCAGCTCGGGAAGTTTCCATACCTACCGGCGCATACGAGTTGAGCGATATTACAAATTACATCAAGCAAGCGTTGACTCCAAACACAATTTTCGAATTGCGAGATATTCCAAACACGCTACAGTGCGAACTTTAACTGCAGTGAAAATGTCGACTTTACGAAACCTGGCACCATAGGTACTATGCTCGGATTCGAACCGAAATATACGCAGCCAAGACCTTGCACGTCTCCTCGTTACCGGTACAAATAATGGACGTGAATGTAATACGCATAAACTGTAATTTGGCAAGTGGAACGTACCTCAACGGAAGACTAAACAACATGCTACACGAGTTTTCGCCAATGGTTCCGTCTGGATATAAACTGGTCGAAGTACCGCCAAATTATCATTTACGCCCCTGTGCTCGCCAAAACAGTACATGAATTGGTAGTCGACAATTTCGATAAAAACGATAATCTAGTAAATTTTAGAAACGAAGAAATTACACTACGTTTACACTTGAAGCGATGGGACTGATTTTCAAGACCTATAAATCAAATAAGCGACACGAATCCAGGACCAGTCTGTTGCGAGGCCGCGGCGCGTTAATACCTCTTAACGTTAAGTATCTCCGCAGTTTAGGCTACAAAGTTCACAAGCATGGAAGATTATTTAAGCGTGTCAGAAAAAGCTCAGTTTAGCGACGATGTAAATAAATTTGAATATCACTGCTACGCACCCTACCTCCAAGGGCCATATATGCCCGGTAGGGAAATACGCATCCCGGTACAGAAACAAGACGTTTATACTCTACCCTGCCAGTCATTTATTCGTATAAGAGGCACACTGACAAAGGCGGACTGAACACATCCCACAACTGCGTATTTCGGACGAAACGGAATATTGCATTTATTCGAACGAGTTATTTTCGAATTGAATAATATTGCGATCGAAGAATCGTGGGACTTGGGCATTACTGCCACGATAAAAAATTACCTGTCTCTAACACCGAACGACCTGAGCGCGACCAAAATCGCAGGTTTTGAAATGGAACCCGATTTCAAAATTCCCATCTACGAATCTGGAAAATTCGAAGTTAGCATACCACTTTAGATGCTTCTCGGCTTCGCGGAGGATTACAAGAAAATATTAATTCAAGCCCGCCAAGAAATGGTGTTAATTCTAGCGACATCGCACCTGAATGCTGTCTTGGGAGCACCGGGAACAACCCCCAGCCGGTCGCAGTCACCCTCACGAGCACCGAGTGGTTTGTTCCGCACATAACCGTCAGCACGAAAGAACGAGTCGAACTTTTAAGTTACGTCAAAAAGGACAAGATGGTCGAAATTGCTTTCAGGAGCTGGAATGTCGTAACGTGCCCCTTACTGACCCAGAATAGACACATTCACTGGGTCGTCAAGACGTCGAGCAGTACAGAAAAACGTAGATATATATTATTAGCTTTGCGGACAGACAGACAAATGAACCTCAAGACTGACATATCGGTGTTTGACCACTGTTTTATGGAAAATGTAAAATTATTTTTAAACAGCGAAAGTTACCCGTACGTGGACATGAACATTGATTTTGTAAATGGCAGTATTTCCTTGCCGTATCACATGTACACGCAGTTCCAATCTTCGTACCACAGACGAGAATCGCACCCGATCCTGAGTCCAGACACATACAAATCACTGGCTCCGCTAATCGTATTTGACGTGAGCAAACAACACGAATCGATTCGCAGTTCTATGATTGATTGCCGATTGGAAATTTCCACGAAAAATGACGTACCGCCACTCACAACGTCATTCTGTCCAATCCTACACGACAGAATAATTAATTACGATGCGTTTTCAGGTCTCGTGAAAATATTGAACTAGATAAAAAACATATAAATACGATGGCAGGTATCATTACATCATCAGTTGGTTTCAGGATGTACTGTAACATGCAAGGTTTCCAGAGCCAAAACTGATTCGTGCTCAAGGAAATTAACGCCACTCACGACGGCTGGACTCGAACCCGCAGTTTCCGCCTTCTGTATCCTTGGAAACTACTAGACGAAAAAAGCAAACGGTCGAACGAATGGCTATGTAAATTCTACCATGTCGTGGAGTGGGACGAAGGAAAAATTCCGTACCACCAAGTGAAAAACACACTCTAAGATTTACTACTGCAAAATCCGCGTGGTATAATATACGTTGCCGGACCTGAACAGAAGAAATGGCTACGAGAACTGTGTGACGACGAAGCAGCTGAAATCGTAGATTTGCAGGATGAACACGGCTGTCCTTCCCTGCGCAAACTCTGTTCAATGTACGAAGCTAAGCATCCAAACGACAAGTTTGAACGTTTTCTGTGCCTGCACAAATTCGCAGCTAATGCAGAAATGGCACGTTCAGCAGGAATAATTTTTTTTTAAAATATTGGCAAACCCGATTATTTTGTCAAATATTGGCACACCTGAATTTTATATTTTTTTGGTATAAATAGCTCGAAAATTGAGCTCTATCAATCAGTTCACTTTCGGACACGATGACGCCATTCCAGCCGGAAACCGAGTACCTGAGTGCTAAACCAGACTACAGCTGTATTGAATGCAGTTTCCTGGATGAAGAAGAAAATTTACGCACTTATAAGGAAATATGTTACGGTGGAGTATTACATTTCCTAATCGCTCATTCGCCACGCAGTTATGAGCCATCACAACAACAAATAAACTGTTGCGGGGCGGAAAAGTGTGTCGTGTTTAACCTTAGACCAACAACCGTTCTTCCATGCACCAAGGAAGAAATTCTCTGCAAGGCTCTATAAGCATCCGACCGCACGCCAGAATACTGTAGCGGTATCGACCCCGGCACCCCAGGCTGCAGTGAGCAGTCCAAACTCGAGGTTTCGAAGCGCAGTCACCTGTCCAGACCTGAACTCAAGACTAGGACTCGACGTCGACCCTCTCCCAGACTCGAACCGGCAACCCGTCGCCACAGCATCAAGAAACGTGGATTGAGCGTCGATACGCCGCAGATATACAGTGAAAATGCTACGGACTTTTACGAATTTGATTCTGTAAAAACCATTCGTAGCGCCCTGTGTTCGGTACTGTCTGCCTTGTTAGAGGTTTTGAAGTATTAAAAAAATGTAAAACTATTGTAATGACTTTTTATTTATTTCTCCTTCCATTTAAAAAATAATAATGTGGGACCGAAAAGGTAATCATGAAATTAAAAAAAAAGATATTATACAGCCGGTTATTTAAATATGAAACTGTTGAAAAAAAATCCGTATAAAATAAATTAATGTAATTTATATATTTTTCAATATGTTAGTAATTTTTTCCTTTGGAGCAAACCGAGTATCATGGTGAATCTTCCAGCTGCCAGGAGCTGATTGAATCTGATTGGCTAGTGAATACCCCCACCGTGCTGTCGGCACTAGGCGGGGATTAAAGCCTCCCTCCCGAATGTATAGAGAAGATATGCAAGGAGGAGGAGGACTACGTCAGCAAGGGATCCGGGTGGACCCTGTCTGCCGTGAAGACAGAGAATTAATAAGCTTGTCCCTCTTCGAGTCTCCTCATACATCGATCTGCCAGCCACAATCAAGAACAGGAAAGCAGTAATCAATCCCATGAACCTGGAAGACAACGAGTGCTTCAAGTGGGCCATACTGGCGCGGTACGTGGAGGGGGAGAATCTAGAACGTGTGGACAAGAGGTACCACGAGCTTGAATACAAATTTGATTTTTCGGGACTCGAGTTCCCTACCCCTCTCCACCAAATCAAGATCTTTGAGAGGAACAATCCTGATGTTTCCGTCAACGTATACAGAATTGACGAGGACAACAAGATCGCGCCGGTGCGTGTGGGGAAGGAGGAAAAACGTAATCATATCGACCTACTGTTGCTAACGTCCGAAGATAAGAACTCTCATTTCTGCTTTATAAAAAAATTTCTCAAGACTCGTCCGGCCCCAAATTACAGCCCATCGTGCCAATATACATGTCTGCAAGAGGTGCTTCACCTATTTCGATGACCATCACCGAGTTTCAGGACTGGCAGGGCAGCAGTGTCTCGACGCGCACAAGAAATTCTGCAACACCCATGCTCCCGTGCGCGTCGAGATGCCTAAAGCTGACAAGAACGGCAAGCCCCCAGTCCTGGAGTTCAAGAACTACCACCACATGTCAAAAATGCCAATCGTAGTATACGCAGAGTTCGAAGCCATACTCATGCCCATCCAATCATTCCAGCCGGACCCCCAGCAATCGAGCACACAGGCCTACCAGAAGCACGAAGCCTATAGTTACTGCATATATGTGAAAGTCGACAACGATATAATCCCAGCCACACTCACCACCTCGCTGCCAAAGGAGCCGATTCTGTACAGGGATCCCGATGCTGAGGCAAAATTCGTGGAGACCATTGTTGTCATCGGTAAAAAGGTTAAAGATAAGTATATACGAGACGAGCCTGCCCATGACGTCGCTGACGGCTCAAGAGTATGTCAGCTTCGCCACAGCCTCCAAGTGCTGCTACTGCAACAAGGTCTTCACATCCGACAACATCAAGGTCAGAGACCATGACCATTTCAGTGGGAAGTACCTTGGAGCCGCCTGTAACAGCTGCAATCTTCTGCGCAGGCGGCCCAAGAAATTAGTAGTGTACTTCCACAATCTCAGCTACGACGAGAAGTTCATCATAATACACCTGGGCTACGACAACAAGGAAATCTTCATAATCCCCCACACGCAAGAAATAATGATCATGTTTTCGAAGAATCTAGGCGACAAATTTTCTGTACAGTTCATCGACACTTTCAGGTTCATGTCTCACAGTTTGGCGTCCCTTGCGTCATACCTGCCAGCCAACAAGTTTATTGAAACAAAAAAGTATTTCACGACAGAAGAAATGTCCCTCGTCGCAAGGAAAGGCGGCTTCCGTACGATTATGTATCAAGCTGGGAGAGACTGGACGAGCCGCAACTGCCTGCAAAAGAGGCATTTTATAATGTATTAAATGATAGTAATGTTAGTGATGCAGATTATCATCATGCAAAAGCAGTATGGGACAAGTTCAGCTGCGTGACCCAGGGCGAGTACAGCGACGTCTACTTGAAGAGGGACGTGCTGATTCTTGCCGACGTGTTCGAAAACTTCCGTCGCCTCTGCCTCATCACGTACTGGCTTGACTGCAGTCACTACGTCAGCTGCCCAGGGTTCATGTTCGATGGCATGTTGAAACAAACGCAGGTACGACTAGAGCTTATAACCGACTATGACATGTATATGTTCATCGAGGCTGGGATCAGGGGCGGGGTTGCACAAGTGGTCAAGCGCCACTGCAAGGCGAACAACATCAGCCTGCCCCAAACCTACGATCCCAGCTTACCATCAAAGTACATACTCTATCTGGACGCCAACAATTTGTATGGATGGTCCATGTCGCTGCCACTGCCAGTCAGAAGCTTCATGTGGGTGGGCGCTGATATCGACGTGATGTCGATACCTGACGAGGGGTGGATGGGATACATCCTAGAAGTCGATGTAGAGTATCCGTCTGCCCTCCACGAGGAACATAAGGATCTGCCGTTCCTGCCCGTCAGCCAGTGCCCACCTAGCTCGCGTCAGGTTAAACTGCTGACGACTCTCGAGACCAAGAAAAGTTACATCATTCATTACAGGTACTTGAAGCAGGCTCTCCAGCACGGACTACAAATAAAGAAAATTCATAAAGTACTTCAATTGGAGCAGCGTGCGTGGATGAAATCATACAACGAAAAAAATACATTAATGAGACAACATGCTACTAATGAATTCGAGAAAGAATTCTTCAAGCTGGCTAATAATTCGTGCTTTGGTAAGCTCATGGAAAATAAATTCAAGCGGCAGTGTATGGAACTCGTATGCAGCGAGGCGAGGCTCCGAAAAGTGATTGCTAAGCCAGCATTCCAGGACCGAACCATCTTGAACGAAGACTTGACACTCGTCAAACTCCAACATGAGAAAATTTATCTTGACCACCCTATATATGCAGGGTTCGCGGTCCTGGACTTGTCCAAGACGTTAATGTATAATTTCCACTCTGATGTGATGATACAGAAATATAATGACAACATTTCGCTGGCCTACATGGATACGGACAGCTTCATCTACGAAATAAATACGTGCGACTTTTACCAGGACCTGTCCGACGACTCTGCGCTCATGAACGTGTTTGACACGAGCGCGTATCCCATTGGTCACCCCTGCTACTCGCCCACCAATAAAAAGGTGGTGGGCAAGTTCAAGGACGAGTGCAATGGGGTGGCGATGGAGGAGTTTGTCGGCCTCAGAGCAAAGCTATATACATACAGATGCAATAATAATATTATCAAAAGAGCTAAAGGAATACAAAAGTGCGTGGTAAAAAATAAAATTACATTTGAAGATTTTCTCTAGTTCCTGGAAGAACACACAACAAAGCGCGCGCAAGTCCGGTCTATAACGTCACACCACATGACATTATATACAGAATGCTAAAATAAAATATCACTATCATGGCACGACGACAAACGAAAAATTTGTAAAGTTGGTATTCACACGGACCATATGGATATACCGAGCAATTATATATATACGATATTTATGACTAGAATTTGTGAACTTATTTTTTTCGCAAAAAAAAAAAAATTATAACACTAAATGTTGAAACTTGCGTCTGTGCTCGTACGTTTCGCATAGGATTCTCTGTCGGGGTCCCAGGCTTCTGCTGTGGTAGCCGAGAAAAAGACCTTGACGGTAATCTGAACCAGAATGTGCGAGCACAGAGCCGGTGTTTGGTACTTGCTAGCCACTCATGTACCTGTTGATGATGTTCTACATAGCCTTCACCGTTGGATTTTTCATCGTTGGTTTCCTGAGTCCGCTCGTTGTAATTATGTCACACCCTTACTGTTTCGTGGTTCTTTTTTTTTTGTTTATTTTTTTTTGCACCTAGATTTTTTGGTTTTCTGGTGCATATTTTTCTTTGTTTTGTTCATGCACCCACACACACTGTTTCGTGGTGCTATCTTTTTCATTGATTTTTTTTTGCTCCTACATTTTTTTTGTTTTCTGGTGCTATTTTACCTTCTTTTTTTTGCACCCACACTGTTTCGTGGTGCGATTTGTCTTGTTCATGCTCCTACAATATTCGTGGTGCTTATTTGGTTGGATGGTTTGGATGGAAGTAGTGGTTTTATGCACCTACGTTGTTTTGTGGTGCTGCGTTTTTTGGTTGGTTGGATGGACGTGGTGGTTTTATGCACCTACATTGTTTTGTGGTGCTACGCTTTTTGGTTGGTTGGTTGGGATGGAAGTGGTAGTGTTTTGCATCCTCGTTGTTTGCGATGTTAAATTTTTTGGTTGGTTGGGATGGAAGTAATGGTTTTATGCACCTACGTTGTTTTGTAGTGCTGCATTTTTTGGTTGGTTCTATGGGATGGACGTGGTGGTTTTATGCACCTAGGTTGTTTTGTGGTGCTACGTTTTTTGGTTGGTTGGTTGGGATGGAAGTGGTGGTGTTTTGCATCCTCGTTGTTTGCGATGCTAAATATTTTTGTTGGTTGGGATGGAAGTGGTGGTTTTATGCACCTACGTTGTTTTGTAGTGCTGCATTTTTTGGTTAGTTGGATGGGATGGACGTGGTGGTTTTATGCACCTAGGTTGTTTTGTGGTGCTACGTTTTTTGGTTGGTTGGTTGGGATGGAAGTGGTGGTGTTTTGCATCCCCGTTATTTGCGATGCTACGTTTTTTGGTTGGTTGGGTGGGATGGAAGTGGTGGTGTTTTGCATCCTCTTTGTTTGGGATGCTACATTTTTTGGTTCGTTAGTTGGGATGGAAGTGGTAATGTTTTGCATCCTCATTGTTTGCGACGCTATGTTTTTAGGTTGGTTGGGATGGAAGTGGTGGTTTTATGCACCTAGTTGATTTGTGGTGCTGTGCTCTCTTGGTTGGTTGGTTGGGATGGAAGTGGTGGTTAAATGCACCTACTTTGATTTGTGGTGCTGCGCTCTCTTGGTTGGTTGGTTGGGATGACAGTGGTGGTGTTTTGCATCCTCGTTGTTTGTGATGCTGCGTTTTTTTGGTTGGATGGTTGGGATGGAAGTGGTGGTGTTTTGCATCCTCGTTGTTTGTGATGCTGCGTTTTTTGTTTGGGTTGTTGGGATGGCAGTGGTGGTGTTTTGCATCCTCGTTGTTTGTGATGCTGCGTTTTTTCTTGGTTGGTTGGTAGGGATTGCATTGGTGGTGTTTTGCATCCTCGTTGTTTGTGATGCTAAGTTTTTTCTTGGTTGGTTGGTTGGGATGGAAATGGTGGTTTTATGCACCTACTTTGATTTGTGGAGCTGCGCTCTCTTGGTTGGTTGGTTGGGATGACAGTGGTGGTGTTTTGCATCCTCGTTGTTTGTGATGCTGCGTTTTTTTGGTTGGTTGTTTGGGATGGAAGTGGTGGTTTTATCACCTACGTTGATTTGTTGTGCTACGTTTTTTCTTGGTTGGTTGGTTGGGATGGCAGTGGTGGTTTTATGCAACTACATTGTTTTGTGGTGGAATAAATATATTTTTTACACTCATGCATTTTACACTGATGCGTTTTTATTTTATATGCGATTTTATGCGTTTATATGCGATTTTATGCGTTTATATGCGATTTTATGCGTTTTATGTGATTTATGCGTTTATATGCGATTTTATGCGTTTTTGTTGCGTTTTTTATGCATCGTTGGGCTCCTTACATCGATGGAGTCATGTCGATGGGCTTCTAACATCGATGGTGTCATGATGATGGGGTCACTACGATGGGCTCCTATCATCGATAGAGTCATGACGTTGGGCTCCTTACATCGATGGAGTCATGTCGATGGTGTCTACGCTGGACTGTTACGCTGCTGGGTTCCTCAGTCGATGACATGCAATATTTCGGCGTTGTGTGTCAACGCTGGACTGTTATGCCGCTGGGTTCCACAGTCGTTGGCATGAAAGATTTCGGCATTGATACTTCGTTGTTACTGGTCAATTTCAGCATTTGTATGTGACATATGTTAATTTAAGCACGCGCTTTTTGTCAATGTATCGTATGGTAGTTCTTTCTGGTGAGCTTGCATCGTTGTAATGGGCCACGGCTAAATAGAGATGTTGTTCATAAGTACTTGACTACATATGTAACGTATATTGCATATGGAGGCAAGGGGCTTGTGCGTGACTAGTCTGTTTAGCGGTGTCGGTCTCCAGCCCATTAAAAAACCGCAGAGAGCAGTGATGCAAGCTTTTTGTTTAAATGACTAATATTCTGTTTAAGTATTTAGCAGGTGAGTGGTTGCTGGGATGGAGAGAGAGATTTGATGTGAGGAGGAGGCAGAGAGCCGGTGAGATGGAGAGACGGCGGGACGAGAATGGTCTGCTGGGAAGAGAGAGACCTGCGAATCTACACTCTCACACATGTCAAATAAAATATGGATATATTTAATTGTATATGTTAGCGAAAATATATCTGTAAAATTTTTGACCTTTGAGTTTTATTTCTATAATACTAATATCGTTGTTTTTTTTTAATTGCTGATTTTTTTATATAATGTATACTTGGAATTAAATTTCTGAAAACAGTAAAAATGATTATATAAAATGATTGTTTTTTAATGTTTTTTCCAAAGAGTATAATTATTAGACTTTACATCCTACCAAAAAATACAATGAAATTAAGGTGGAAAAAGAACAGACAAATATATTGGTTTATATATATTTTATTTACATAATTTCATCACCCCCACGTTAGTAGATGACATTGGAAACATTATTTACAATTGCAAAAATAATAGAAATTTAAACATCACTGTAGTAATAAGGATGCCCATAAAGCCACAGCTTCAGTAACTGACTATTACAATGTGCACAGTGGAAACCATTATAAAATTTATCACACTTTTCAATTTGGTTTCCGTACCTCTTAAACAGTGTGTTGAAGCCAGGACAGTTGCCTTGTTTACGAAGGTCAATTACTTTGACACTACACAATTCACTCACAATACGTTTCTGTTCATTACCACGGACGTAAACAACGTCGTCTTCCGGCTCGACGAGATCACGTAGCACGGAGTTCATTTGTCCATAGTTCACATCACCGTTATTCCACGAGAGTCCGTTTACTTCAAAGGTAAGACGATGGTTCTCGCGTTGAGGGAATCTATCCAATTCCGACCAGACGCATGGAGGTTTAAAGATGTATTCATAAGTCCTGGTTTCTTCACCGCCAATGATGGACATCACTGACAGTTGCTTCACTACGGGGCCCTTTTGGGACGTAAGACACTGGACATTGACAAGAAAGAGTGTCATATTGTCATTACTCACAGTTACACATACGACGAGGCTGGAGTGGCGTGACTAAGATGCTGGAGTGGTACCTAGATGATGTCTGCGGCACGGCGCTCAGGATCTAGGCTGCTGCTGCTAGCACGCGTCTCGTCGCTTCTTGCACCATGACTTCATGTGCGGTGTGTCGGGGACGCTGGAGCTTCCTCTGTCGCACTCGGTGCACGGCAAACAATCTTGCATGTCTGAGTCTTGCTGCAGGTACACCGGCAGGAACTTGTACACGTATCTTATCTCGTGAGGGGCGTAGACCAGGAGAAACTCTTTAGGTAACTACGGCAACTCCGTCTCCTTATCCAGTGCCGCAAGCGTACGCACTTTACCATAAGCTAAGATGGCCGACAAGATCTTTGCTCCGCTCCCACAACAAGCAAACATCGTATTTTCTTCCGGCTGGGAGCTACTGAAAAACTGGGGGCCCCCGGGTCCTGCAGCCGGTATTTATACTCTAAAACAAATTATAGGTGAGAGGGGTAGGGGTGGGAATGACGGTAAAGTGAGGGAGGGAAGGGAAAATACTAGAGTAGTGGTGGAGGGTGGTTATTACGATTATTTAAAAAATAAAGAAAAAATTGAAAAAGGGGGGGGGGGGGTTGTTCGTCATGTGCGAGAAATAATATTTTTAGGAGAGGGGGGGTGTAAGGGGGGGGGGGTGTAAGTTCGTATATGCATTGGTAAAAGTGGTGGGGGTCAGTCTGCCAGCACCCACCGCGGGGGAAGAATCGGTCGCCATTTTTATTTTTTTGCCCTCACCGGGTTCGAACCGAGGACTCCGAACTCCGTGTCGTAAATGATTGTTTTTAAATATTTTTTATTAAATTTTTATTATTTGAATTTTTTTATAAATTTTGAATTTTTTTTCATTAATATCAAATAATAAATAAAAAAGTTAAAGATGGCGACCGTAACAAAATTTGCAATGGTGACGTCATAATTCAAAATGGCGGAAAACACATCGCCGGAATTTTCGAGAATACACAATAACATCATCCAAAATGGCGGATCCAAAATAGCCGCCGGGGTCAAGGTCAAGGTCAAAGGTCAAGGTGACAACCATCAAAGATGGCCGCCGTGACGTCACAATCCAAGATGGCGGTCGGCACCACCGGCACCACCGCCTGGAGCCTGTGTCAGGAGGAACTATTATATACTACTATTATCAAAATACGTTAGGTGAGTCGAAAGACATTTGTAATTTTCTTGATGATATCAGAGGGACATAATCAATCAGCTTACTGATGATGTAGCAACAAACGGACCTTTAAAATATAACTTGTGATTGGACTGTATATATGGAAAGCAATATTCATTCGATGACGAAGTGAAGAAGTGTGCATTCAAGACATTGGCTGCAGTAATTTACAATTCTGATGATGCGAAGCAAACTGTTAAACACGGTATCCAGAATCTCTGTCAAGAGGAGGAGAACTATGTCAGTAAAGGTTCTGGTTGGACTTTTTCTTGAATAAACCGATTGGAGCTAAGAATTAGTCATTTCACGGCTATGCAGATCTAAATGTTTATAATATTACTTACCTTCGCAAGTGATCATGTAGTAAAATAGAAATTATGTAATGAATATTATGATTGTAAAAGAACTTGCGGTGTTTTATTTTTTGAACCTGCCACTATTATATTAAATTGTTTCTATATTTAATATTTTCATCATCCAGAATAGTACCAAGGACCTAAGTCGATCTAATTAATCATTTTATTGATTGCAAATTTATTTAATGAATTTTGAACTTTTTTTCCGAGTAATAGCTAAATAATTATGAATTTCTAAGTTGTTGGAATGATGGCTTATAGGATGATGGTAGTAGAGTATTTTAAGCCTCTTTAAGAATTTTGATCATGAATTATTGAAATTATTATTTTTTTACAATAAATAAAAATATATTGACTCGACCAGGGACCGAACCAAGTTTCGAATCAATCATTTCCCTAATGAGTGATTTTTGGAATTTTCCCGCATTTCTAGCATTTAAATTACAGATTTTCAAGATGGCGCCCAAATTTCAAGATGGCGGTTGTCACAGTAATATAAAATGATTACTGCACTGTAGCGGGTTAGAATAAAACTAGCATTATGATAAGACGAGTACACACACAAGATGGTGGCTTCCAGCAGACGAAAACAAGATGGTTGCAATGACCACTAGCAGGCGGTGGCTCCTGGTAGCATGTACTGAACATAAAATTTCGGATCCATGATGGTCGTCAAGGTCAAATTTCAATTTCAAGTTCAAAGTTCAAGGTCAAGGTCAAAGTTCAATGCCAACAGTCTAGGTTAAAGGTATGGTGAAAAGAAAATTAAAGTTACATGACGCCAGCACACTGTAGCAGACGAAAACAAGATGACTGTCTCCAGCGGACGAAGACAAGATGGCGGACATGACGTCATACTACCTGATGATATATATGCTATGAAACAAGTGGCGGAGGTCAGTCTGCCAGCATCCACAGTGAGGGAAGGAGCCTGTCACTATTTTTATTTCTATCACTCGTCGGTTCGAACCGAGGACTTTTAATTGTAAGTATTGTATATAAAAAATTAATAAAATGTTAGTAAATAATTTTTTTATTATTTTTAAATTTTGTTCCTAATTTTTTCGATAATAGATAAAAGAGTTAAATATGATGACCATAACGAAAATGTGCAATGCTCAAATTTCAAAATGGCGGAATGTTCCAGATTACAAAATGGCTGCGATCGTAAAACCACATTCCGGTTATAACGTCATAAAACAAAATGGCGCCAAAATCCAAAATGGCGATCCAACATGGCCGTCAAGGTCATGGTCAAAGGTCAAGGTCACACTCATCCAAGATGGCCGCCGTGACGCCACTATCCAAGATGGTGGCTCGGCACCACTCACCACACTCCAACTCCAGTGCCCGGAGTTTATATAATAATACTGCAAATAAAATTATTTTTCTGTATTTTTCAATATTTTTAATTGTGTAACAGTTTAACTGCAGTATGCCATGATTTATAAGTTAATAAACCAAGATTAATGTCCAGGACCGATGAATAATTTCTTTTTGTGCGTTAGAGGGGGGAATAATTTGTTTTTCTTTTGTTGGTCAAATTATTTTCCTTTTGTTTTTGGTAATTATAAGATTTTTTTTCACGCCCTTCCCCTACATACGCTCTTGTGGGTGTTTTTAGAATGTTTACTATAAGGTTAAAATAATGGAATCTTATTATTTTGCGTTATTTCTTTGGTGGTCTGCTTATAAGTTGTCAACTTGTGTAGTGAAGGCGAGGGCAACATAATATTTGATTTATTTTTAATTTTGGTTCCAGGTGGAAGGTTAAAAATGGGACCTTTCTTTGACAGTAGACGACATTAAAAATTTGCTTTATAGAGTGCTTGTGTTTATTTTAATTTGAATATAGGTACAAAAAATTCATAGCAATTTTTGCTAGGAGATAAGAAGTCCTCTATGGTTTTCTTGCAGTTTCGTATTAAGTGGTTATTTTGGGCAGAGTAATACCTTTTATTATTCACTAATACTTCTATAATATATTACTTTAAATGCTTACAACATTTCTGCAGTAATAGAGGGAGCTTAAAGTATCTTGCCAAAGTTTAAACTATGATATTGAGACAACACGCTGGCCGACAAATGTAACCATTACTTTCGATGGCTGTATTAGAAGTGCATTATACAAGTAATTGGCGTGGTCAGTTATCTGTGATAATCACTCGGAATTTGTTATTACCATTTGTTTGTCTTTCCGCAGAGATCTGTCGACGAGGTTCTCCGAAGGAAGCACGTTGTGTCGGCTGCACCCGGTGCCACAAAGCCAGTGGCTATAGGCCGCGCAGACAGGGAGCAGCTAGCGGTGCCCTCGGGCTGATTGCGTGGCGCAGCTAGGGCAGTGCCGCCATGTGCGCGCTCAAGGTCGGGGCCTGGGCGGTGTGCGAGGACCAGACAGCCGCGGCGCCACCGCCTCCACGGCTGCAGGCACAGCTGCTGCCGCCCACCCGCGTGCAAGAGGGCATCATCGCCGACCTGGAGAGGCGCAGGTACTTGTACAAGCTGTGGCATTGCTGGGCGAGGCGAGGGGGCTGGACGGTCTGCAACTGTGCTCGGTGATGGCAAGGGAGGGGCTGAGGAGGCGGCTGGCGGAGGCGGCGCGCGGAGACGAGCGGGCGCGCTCAGCCCTGGCGGCCCGCCTCCGGCAGAGAGACCAGCTGCGAGCGGAGGCGGCGCGGCTGCTGACGAGCCTGCAGTCGCTGCGCCACTTCGCGCGGGGCATGCGCCAGTCCGCCTCCCACGTCAGTGTGCGCGCACTCGAGACGAAGGACCGGGTGAGTCACTCGGCGCTCCTTCCGGGGACACTACACTCACATACACCAATTAAAGCTTTCAAATTTTATTGTGCTCTTTTAGAATTTTTTCTGAGGTTATATAATTAATTTCGTGGTTTGCCCTACACCATATTTTTTTTTAATAACAATTTTCTAAGATGTTTGGTTTGTGTTCCCTAGAGTCGTTCAGTATGCCATATTATTGTTTCAAAATTTTTAATAACCAAAATTAAACAATAATCTCCTTAATTTTTAATACAAAATTTGAATATTTGAAACTAGAAGATCTCATTAAAGATTATTGTTTTAGTGAAAAATAGGGATTAATAATACTTGTGTATTAAGATAATATATATGTTAATATTTAGTTTAGTTGTATATCACTTGTATCCTGGTAAACATAAAACTTGTAAACAGTAGTGCACAAATTTACATAAGATGATTGCCAGTAGCTTAATGTTTAATTGGAAAGTTTTCGTGACATTTATGGCACCGATATGTTTTCATCCTGCTCAACACAAAAACATCAAGTACAGCCACAGCACACGTAGTGGATGGTCCCTGGTGGCGGCCTGTAGTACGGCTGTTGTCCAGGAGACGATGGTCCCTGGTGGCGGCCTGTAGTACGGCTGTTGTCCAGGAGACGATGGTCCCTGGTGGCAGCCTGTGGTACGGCTGTTGTCCAGGAGACGATGGTCCCTGGTGGCGGCCTGTGGTACGGCTGTTGTCCAGGAGACGATGGTCCCTGGTGGCGGCCTGTAGTACGGCTGTTGTCCAGGAGACGATGGTCCCTGTTGGCGACCTGTAGTACGGCTGTTGTCCAGGAGACGATGGTCCCTGGTGGTGGCCTGTAGTACGGCTGTTGTCCAGGAGACGATGGTCCCTGGTGGCGGCCTGTAGTACGGCTGTTGTCCAGGAGACGATGGTCCATGGTGGCGGCCTGTAGTACGGCTGTTGTCCAGGAGACGATGGTCCCTGGTGGCGGCCTGTGGTACGGCTGTTGTCCAGGAGACGATGGTCCCTGGTGTCGGCCTGTGCTACGGCTGTTGTCCTTGAGACGATGGTCCCTGGTGTCGGCCTGTGGTACGGCTGTTGTCCAGGAGACGATGGTCCCTGGTGGCGGCCTGTGGTACGGCTGTTGTCCAGGAGACGATGGTCCCTGGTGGCGGCCTGTGGTACGGCTGTTGTCCAGGAGACGATGGTCCCTGGTGGCGGCCTGTGGTACGGCTGTTGTCCAGGAGACGATGGTCCCTGGTGTCGGCCTGTAGTACGGCTGTTGTCCAGGAGACGATGGTCCCTGGTGGCGGCCTGTGGTACGGCTGTTGTCCAGGAGACGATGGTCCCTGGTGGCGGCCTGTGGTACGGCTGTTGTCCAGGAGACGATGGTCCCTGGTGTCGGCCTGTGGTACGGCTGTTGTCCAGGAGACGATGGTCCCTGGTGGCGGCCTGTGGTACGGCTGTTGTCCAGGAGACGATGGTCCCTGGTGGCGGCCTGTGGTACGGCTGTTGTCCAGGAGACGATGGTCCCTGGTGGCGGCCTGTGGTACGGCTGTTGTCCAGGAGACGATGGTCCCTGGTGGCGGCCTGTAGTACAGCTGTTGTCCAGGAGACGATGGTCCCTGGTGGCGGCCTGTGGTACGGCTGTTGTCCAGGAGACGATGGTCCCTGGTGGCGGCCTGTAGTACGGCTGTTGTCCAGGAGACGATGGTCCCTGGTGTCGGCCTGTAGTACGGCTGTTGTCCAGGAGACGATGGTCCCTGGTGGCGGCCTGTAGAACGGCTATTGTCTAGGAGACGATGGTCCCTGGTGGCGGCCTGTGGTACGGCTGTTGTCCAGGAGACGATGGTCGCTGCGAGCAAGCGGCTCGGGCGGCTGGATGACAGGCTGCACCTGGAGCAACAGAAGTGCAGCGTGGCGCTGCAGCAATGTGGCACGGAGCGGGACAGGGTCATGCAGGCTCTGAGCAGCACGGCGCAGATCGGCCGGCACTACCTGCGACTGGTGATGGCATTGTGCGATGCCGAGACACTGTTGGGCCGGCTACTGCAGCAGGGGGCCAAGAGCCTGGACGAAGCGACAGAGCTGTGCGGACCCCTGCGAGCTGCCGAGCGACGCCTGCAAGTCGCCGCCACGCCCTCCCACAGCAACATGCTGACACTGCTGCGGCTGGCAGATGACTCCCTGGTGCGGTTCCTGGCGCGCCAGCACGCCTCGCGCAGCGGCGGAGCGGCCCAGGCGCGCCTCACGCGCACGCGCGACGTGCGCCAGAAGGCGTGGGGAGACGTGCTGGCCGAGGGCCTGGCACTGCTGTTGCGCGCGCGGGCGTCTCGCGAGGACTGCGACCGCGTGGCAGGTGACCTGCAGCTGCTGCAGCATGTGGGCGTGCAGCAGAGCCTCAGGCTGCGAGCTCTGCGGCGCAGCACGCAGCAGGAGCTGAGAGCCGTGCTGCAGTGCCTGGAGCACCACCGGGCCGAGCCCGCCGAGCAGGCGGAGGCCGAGACACGCTCACAGATCCAGGTTACACTTTTGTTGTGTGTGTGTGTGATGATAACTATTGTATTTGTAAATAACACTTACTGATTATGCTGTCATACATTTTAAATATAGTGATGTAGCAAGGTTCAAACCATGCTAACTGCTATTATTTTTGTAGCAGCAAACAACGGTCTGATTACCATCTTTGCCTTGCTGGGTGGATCTTTAGGTTTCACAAGTTTACTAGAAATGAACAAAAACAAGGTGTTATTCCGTCTGAAATATAATTACTCCATACTGAGGAAACTTATAACTGATACAAGAAAATATTAACGTACAATATTAATTACATTCTTAAACAGCTCTCAGGTATATTAAAAAAAATATTGGCCGGCTGTACATGGAAATATCAAAAGTTTCATTTACTAAAAATATATAAACCAATAAAAACAACACATATGTTTAAACGTCCCAGTATATATACTTAAAGTCCAGAAATTATGTTTATCTATTTAACTGCATCTGACGACGTAATTTAAAGAAAGTTCAGAAAAGGGTCAAAAGATACAGAAGCACCGGAGGTCGGGGGCTTAGTTTCCCGGAGATCACGCGGGTACATGATGCCAGGGCGCCTGTGTGCTGCTGAGGAAGGGAGATGAAAATGCCAATTCGGCGTCCGGCTCTCGGACCCTGTCTGGAACAGTCCGAATCAAAACTGATCAGAACTTGTACACAGACAGTATACGGGGCAGAAAATGCCCGGAAAAGTTAAGGGGAGGTTGGGGAAAGTCGCGGATCGTCACTCACCAGACAGGGGAGTTGGCTTCTGTTTACTGATGCGTCGCGCGCCAGGAACTGGATCCCGCAAATACGTGGGTGGGCGCGGTCGTTTTCATCATTTCAAAAAAAATTAAAAGAAAAATAACTATTCATTTTGTACTACGCAGACGGACTAAACTACTTGAAAAAGATTATAGGGATAGCATCCCTTATTTATGCGACTACATAGTCGGTTGCGGCCGGATGGATGTCTTGCAGTGTCTCGTCGACTCGCCGATAATCAAACGGTCCGTCTGCAGTCGCGGCGCTAAGTGTCCCGCGGAGAACCGCGTCTCGTAATTAAAAGTAAATCTCGAATCAAAAGTGGAAGGGGTGACTGGGAGTCCGGACCGAAAGGTTCCGAAGTTCCCCGAGAGGGCGTCATAAAAAAACTCTGACTGATGTCTCGAAGTTGGTAGCACTGGCCGACTTTAGCGCTACCTGTTGAGAGGTGTCTGAAATAAAAAGAATCGACTCGCCCAAGGCGTCTGCTTAACCAAGGGAATAAAGGGCGCAGTCTAGTACTGCGCTCTGGCGGCCTACTGGATAAGTTGGCTATGAGGTTCGCGAATTTGCCACTAGGTGTCGTGGGGTGGTCCATCTAGGCACACACATTTTTTATGCAAGGCGTCCTTGGAGACGGTTGCTGTCTGCTGGGGTTTCTGACCTGTCACTGGCCTTAGGCGAATTCTTAGAACCGAGAGAGGAGGGGGGGTGAACAAAAGTGCAACGACGATTAGAACAAGCGTCCATGACGTGCTTTTTGAGGAGAGAACCTAATACGTATTCGTGACAGTAAAGGCTATGGTCAGCTCGTCTCTGAGAAATGGTAACAGCTCATGCAGAGCTGCTGTAGGCGGTTTTAGTCATGAAGTGAAGTAACGTTACAGGCCTGGGACGTGCCTGTAAGCGAGGGAAATTTTAAACTGGCTGCCAGCAAAGTATTGGATCTGCAAAATATCAGATACGTCTCTGGGAAAATTGCTTCAGACTACTGGCACAAAGTTTAACTTAGGGGAGTTCACCAGCCCAAAAAAGTGTAAATCATCCTTTAGTAACCAAATTATAGGGCAAATAAAATTTCCAAAAATTATTTAAAAATATAATAAAATTTAAAAAAAAAACTTGTCGAAATGCCTTATTTCCGGCACAGTGAGAGCTGAAATTTTCCATAGATCATTCTTAAGCTCTAGACCGACACTAAGATATGAATTTTTTAAATTTTATTTTTAAATTGTTTGATTTGTGTTAGTGCCGAAATGCAGTTATAGTAGTATGTATTGGTCTTGACTGGTACTGGCGCCGGCGAGTGGATTGGGATTTTTAGACCGCCATCTTGGATTTTGGCTTCACGACGGCCATCTTGGATGACCTTGACGACCTTTGACCTTGAACTTGACCTTCAAATTTGGTCAAAATTTGCCCAAAATTCGCCAAAATCAACCAAATTTATAAGTTTTTTGGAAACAGATTCCGCCAAAAATTATCAAAAATATGAAAAAATTAAAATTTCTCTTTTCGAGGGAAAATTTTCAGTTTTAAGTCCTTAAAAATACCAGCGGCTAGAAATGTCTATATTGAGGCTTAAGCATCCTTGTCTACAGCCTCATATAAGCCTCTGACATCAAATGGATTATGACCTCACTGCTGCCATTTCCGTTACGGGCGTCATAATGAAAATATTTATTTATTATCCGATTTTAATGAAAAAAAAATAAAATTTATAAAAAAATTAATTATACTTTAGTAAAAAATTATTAAAAATACACACTTACGCCATGGAGTTCGAAGTCCTTGGTTCGAACTTGGTGAGGGTAAAAAAAAATGGCGACCGATCCTTCCTCCACGGAAGCTGTCGGCAGACTGACCTCCCACCACTTATGTCAAGGTATATATCAACAGCAAGTTTGATGTAACGTCCGCGATCTTGTTTTCATCTGCTGGAGGCCACCAAATTATTTTCGGCTACTAGAGTATGTTACCATCATATTGTTAATTTTTACCTGCTACAGTGCAGCAATCATTTATTATTACTGTGGCAACTGCCATCAAAACATTTGATTAACATCTTGAAATTGTTTAAATATTTAGCTAGAAATTCGATAAAAATACCTAAATTCATTAAATATATATGCAATCTATATACTTTTTGAATCGATCGATTCCAGTCCTCAATTAATTTGATCCCTGGGCGATGCAACAAAATTAGTTTTATATAAAAAAATACTAATTTTATTAATAAGGTGCTAAGACATAAAATGTGCATAGTTTACAAGCCAACCATCATCCTGTAAGCCATTATGACCGCCATTTTGGAAATTTGTCGTATTTAACCTAGAAAATCGGGAAAAAGTTCAACATTCATCAAACAAATCACTTATTAATTAATTCATTAATTTGATCGATTAAGGTCCTTGGTGTTATCCGTGGGCGAAGCAAAAAATAAATTTAATTAAAAACACCACATAAGTGACAGGTTCGAGAAATAAAACTTCTAGACTCGTAACTAAATAGCAGCTAGGCCGAAGACCTTTGGGAGCCAAAAATACTGTTGGAACCAATTACAGATGGAGCCAATGACTCAAGGAGCCTCATGACTGTTGGAGCATTTGGTGCTGATGGAGCTTTGGAGCTTAGGAGCTGTTGGAACTTTGGAGCATTGGAGCATTATGAGCTTTGGAGGTGATGTAGGTTTGGAGCTGTTGGAGCTTTGGAGCTGTTGGATCTGTGGAGCTTTGGAGCTGTTGGAGCTTTAAAGCTGTTGGAGTAATTAGATCATTTGAAGCTATGGAGAAAATGGAGCGATTGGAGCAAATGGAGCTGTTGGAGCGATTGGAGCAATGAAGCTCTTAAAGCCTAGATTATATTGGTGAGATCGAGTTCATGTGACGAGAATGTATCACACCGCAACGAATTTTCTTTCAAATGTGGTTCTCATTTAATGTTGTTTTGACTCGTGTTTTAAAGTACTTAAATTGATCTTGGAGACATGAAAAGTCCCTGCTGTGCGTCAGAAACCAGAAAGTAAAGGTTTCGGTGCAACAGCGAATGATTGATGTGCATAAGAGTATGCCTGGAAATGGTAAAACTGCAGTAGTAGTATATAATAGTTCCTCCGAGATCTGGCGCCAGCGCGTGGTGTGTGGTGTCGGTGTCCGCCATTTTGGATTGTGTCGTCACGGCGGCCATCTTGGATGGTTGTAACCTTTACCATTGATCTTGACCTTGACCCCGGTGGCCATTTTGGATCTGCCATCTTGGATCCACCATTTTTTATGACGTCAATGTGTTATCGAACATTCCGGCGATGTGTTTTCCGCCATTTTGAATGATGACGTCACCGTTGCAATTTTCGTTACGCTCGCCATCTTTAACTTTTGTATTTATTATCCCTTTTTAATGAAATTTTTTTTTAAAATTATAAAAAAATTCAATTAATAAAATTTTAATAAAATATTTTTAAAAAAACATACATTTACGACACGGAGTTTGGAGTCCTCGGTTCGAAACCGATGAGGACAAAAAAATAAAAATGGTGATCGATCCTTCCCCCACAGTGGACGCAAGCAGACTGACCCCCACCACTTTTACCAACGCATATACGAACTTACACCCCCCCTCCACCCCCCTCACGAAAATATTTTTTTTTCTCGCACATTACGATCCACCCCTCCCCCACCAACCCTTTTTTAATTTTTTTTTTTTTCATCGTAATAACCTCCCTCCACCACTACTCTAGCTTTTTCCCCACTCTCCCTCACTTTACCGTCATTCCCACCCCTACCCCCTTCACCCGTATTCCACCTTTTAAAGTATAAATACCGGCTGCAGGACCCGGGAGCCTTCAGTTTTTGCCTCAGCTCCCATCCTGAAGGAAAGACGATGTTTGCTTGTTGTGCGAGCGGAGCAAAGATCTTGTCGGCCATCTTAGCATATGGTAAAGTGCGCACGCTTGCGGCACTGGATAAGGAGACGGAGTTACCTTATCTACCAAAGGAGTTTCTCCTGGTCTACGCCCCTCAAGAGATAATATACGTGTACAAGTTGTTACCGGTGTACCTGCAGCTAGATGTGGACATTCAAGATTGTTTGCCGTGCACCGAGTGCGACAGAGGAAGCTCCAGCGTCCCCGACACACCGCACATGAAGTCATGGTGCAAGAAGCGACGAGACGCGTGCATGCAGCATCATCGTAGATCCTGAGCGACGTGCCGCAGTCAGCATCTAGGCACCACTCCAGCATTTGCAGAGCCAGCATCTTAGTCACGTCACTCCAGCCTCGTCGAATGTGTAACTGCGAGTGATGTCAATATGACACTCTTTCTTGTCAACGTCCAGTGTCTTACGTCCCAAAAGGGCCCCGTAGTGAAGCAACTGTCAGTGATGACCATCATTGGCGGTGAAGAAACCAGGACTTATGAATACATCTTTAAACCTCCATGTGTCTGGTCGGAATTGGACAGATTCTCACAAAGCGAGAACCGTCGTCTAACCTATAAAGTTAGTGGACTCTCGTGGAATGAAGGTGAATTAGACTATGGTCAAGTGAACTCTGTGCTGTCGGACCTCGTCGAGCCGGAAGACGACGCTGTCTACGTCCTTGGTAATGAACAGAAATGTATTGTGAGTGATTTGTGTAGTGACAGTGTCATTGATTTACGTAAACAAGTCAACCGTCTTTCCTTCAAAACACTGATAAAGATGTACGGAAACCAAATTGAAAAGTGTGACAAATTTTATAATGGTTTCCACTGTGCACACTGTAATAGTCAGTTACTGAAGCTGTGGCTCTATGAGCATCCTTATTACAACAGTGATGTTTAATTTTCTATTATTTTTGCAATTGAAAATAATGTTTCCAATGTCATCTACTGATGTGGGTGTGATGAAATTATGTAAATAATTAATATATAAACCAATGTTTTGTCTGTTTTCTTTTACCTTTATTTCATTGTATTTTTTTGTGATATAAAGTTTATTAATTATACTATTTCGAAAAAAAGTAAAATATAATAATCACCTTTACTGTTTCCAACAATTTTTATTCCAAACATACATTATATAAAAAAAATTTTCTCAAGAAAAAATAAGTCAGCAAATTAAAAAAACAAGGGTATTAGTATTATAGAAAAAAAAAACAAAGGTCAAAAATGTTACAGATATATATTTTCAGTAATATATACATTTAATTATATCCTTAATATATTTGACATGTGTGAGAGTGTAGATTCGCAGGTCTCTCTCTCTCTTCCCAGCAGACCACGCTCGTCCCGCCATCTCTCTCTCAATCTCACCAGCTCTCTGCCTCCTCCTCACGTCAAATCTCTCTTTCCATCTCAGCTACTGCTCACCTGCTAAAAACTTAAACAGAATATTAGTAATTTAAACAGAAGGCTTGCATCACTGCTCTCTGCGGGGTTTTAACGGGCTAGAGACCGACACCGCTAAACAGGCAGGTCACGCACAAGGCCCTAGCCTCCATATGCAATATACATCACATATGTAGTCAAGTACTTATGAACAACGTCTCCACTTAGCAGTGGCCCATTACAACGATGCAAGTCTACCAGAAATAACTACCACATGACACATTGTCACAAAGCACGTGCTTAAATTAACATATGAACACATAGCAACACTGAAATTGCCCAGTAACAACGAAGTATAAACGCCGAAATCTTGCATGTCATAGACTAAGGAACCCAGCGGCGTAACAGTGCAGCGGTGACACACAACGCCGAAATCTTGCATGTCATCGACTGAGTAATCCAGCGGCGTAACAGTCCAGCGGTGACACACAACGCCGAAATCTGGCATGTCATCGACTGAGAAACCCAGCGGCGTAAGAGTCCAGCGGTGACACAAACGCCGAAATCCTGCATGTCATCGACTGAGGAACCCAGCGGTGTAACAGTCCAGCGGTGACACCATCGACATGACTTCACCGATGTAAGGAGCCCAACGTCATGACTCCATCGATCATAGGAGCCCATCGTAGTGACCCCATCAACATGACACCATCGATGTTAGGAGCCCCATCGATGTTAGGAGCCCCATCGACATGACTCCATCGATGTAAGGAGCCTAACGATGCATAAAAAAATGCATAAAATTGCATAAAATCGCATATAAAAGCATCAATGTAAACAGTGCTTGCACCGCAAACAACGAGGATGCAAAACACCATCACTTCGATCCCAACCAACCAACCAACCAACCAAGAGAGCACAGCACCACAAATCAATGTAGGTGCAAAACACCACCACTTCCATACCAACCAACCAACCAACCAAGAGAGCACAGCACCACAAATCAACGTAGGTGCATAGAACCACCACTTCCATCCCAACCAACCAAAAAACGTAGCTCCACAACCAATGCAGGTGCAAAAACGTACCCTCACCATTTCCACCACCGTCAAAGCCCATCGATGTAAGAACTCCACCGAAATAAGAGTCCACAGCGTAAGAACACCATCGATGTCAAAGCCCATCGATGAAAAAAAATAAATCCACCGACGTAGGAACTCCATCGATGTAAAAAAACGCATCAGTGTAAAACGCATCGGTGTAAAAAAACGCATCGGTGTAAAAAAAAACGCATCGGTGTAAATCACATCAGTGTAAAAAAAATTCTTGCACCACAAACCAACGTAGGTGCATAAAACCACCACTGCCATCCCAACCAACCAACCAACCAACCAAAAAAGTAACACCACAAACAACGTAGGTGCATAGAACCGCCAGTTCCAACCCAACCATCCAACCAAGAGAGCGCAGCACCACAAACAACGAGGATGCAAAACACCACCACTTCCATCCCAACCAACCAACCAAGAGAGTGCAGCATCGCAAACAACGAGGATGCATAAAACCACCACTGCCATCCCAACCAACCAACCAAGAGAGTGCAGCATCGTAAACAACGAGGATGCAAAACACCACCACTGCCATCCCAACCAACCAACCCAGCGAGCGCAGCACCACAAAAACAACTTAGGTGCAAAACACCACCACTGCCATCCCAACCAACCAACCAAGAGAGTGCAGCATCGTAAACAACGAGGATGCAAAACACTGTTGCGTGTGCTCCGCACACGCACATCAAGATATGCCGCGCGGCGCCTAACCGCGCGCCGATGCAACCCGCACAAGGAAAGTGTTCGCGCGCTGCGCGCGCGAAGTTCGGAGCCGCTCGGGAGCCCTCGGGGAGGCTCGTTTTGGCGGGCTGCCAACCGGACATCGCCGCAGGCGCCGGTTCCGGTTGCCCCGACCGAAAACTTTCTGCCATGTTTGATACGAGCAGTTCGCATAGTATAAAAGGGGGCCCATATTGCGGTGAAGGAGGAGACTCGTCGCGACCGCCAGCGACACCAGCCGGAGGCCCTGCTGGCCTTGGCTGCGGAAGTAAGCTACACCGTCAACACGTCTCGCCGGCCTGCCGTCACGCTGCCCGTTGGAAGAAGCTACCCCTTGGTAATGTACTGTTTCGTCGTAGTATAATCACAGAGTCGATTCCTTTGATTGTCCTGAATACCAAAAGGCTCTATCAAGGGAACTTGATAGAATCGACTATGAATAGTTGCATTCCCTTAAAAATTGGCCAAATAAATCTTCAGGGCTCTTCAGTCGCCTCGGTGGAGATCAGCAAAATTGCCCAAGAAAAGAACCTGGATATAGTTCTTATCCAAGAACCATATGCAATCAGAGAAAAGATCTTGGATATCCCAGGTAAACTGTTCTATAATGGACCAAAACCAAAAGCGGCAATTTGGGTCAGGAATCCTAATTTGCCAGTGCTTAAAATGACCTCAGTTTGCTGCGAACATCATGTATGTGTCTGCATTGAACTTGGTTCAAACAAACTTTTTATGGTGTCATCTTACTTCCAGTTTTCCGACGCAACCGAAATCCATCTAGAGAAATGGGACAAAATTCTACAATTGGTAAGAGGAGAGAAAATCATCATAGGAGCAGATGTGAATGCAAAATCAGATATGTGGGGCTCGCCCTACATAGATGAAAAAGGCGTCAAAGTATCGCATTACATTGTAGAAAACAATTTGATGGTACACAATGTACCTGGTACAATGGCAACTTATGTATCACCAGCATGCGACGCAGAAACGTTTATTGACGTTACAATCACGAACATGAAATTAAGGAACAGCATGGAAAACTGGGAAGTAACTGAAGACATCACCAGTGATCACAGACTGGTGATGTACCGGATAAAGTATGGAAAAGAGCAAGTAATATATGCAGACAACAATAAGAGATATGGATGTCAAAACGTCAATTGGGAAAAATTTGACAAAGCACTGGTAAATGAAATAATCCATTATAGAAGAATCAAAAATGGAAATCCTCAAATAGATGCACCCCTTCTGACAGAAGCTATTCAAAGAGTTTGTGACAATAATTTACATGTCGTAGAAAACAAAAACCGAGATAGACATGGATGGTGGACGGAGGAGTTGGAGAGACAAAGAAGGATCACCAGACAAAGGCGCAAGGAATTTAAAAGAGAACATAATCAATGTCGAAGAGAAGCTTTGATTGACCAGTACAGACTAACAAAAAAAGAATACAAAAATATGGTTAAAAGAGCTAAGCGCGAATCATGGATGAATCTGGTAACTGTAGAAGGGAACAACAATCCATGGGGTTTGGTATATAAGTTATGTGCCAACAAAATCAAGAACCCTATTGAAATGCCTGGGCTCATAATAAATGGTATTCAGTCTACCTCTGTAGCTGAAAACCTAAGGCATATTATACATGGACTGTTACCTGACGACAATATGGATACAGAAAATAATGAAAAACAATATAAACGTCAGAAAATGAAGATTATCCCTAATACAGAGAATACACCAGAATTTACCAAAGAAAATCTGAACTGGATCATCAAAAACCTGAAAGCGAAAAAAGCGCCAGGTCATGACAATCTGACCACCGAAATAATATGGAGAGTGTACAGTAGAATAAAGGATGAATTACTAATACTGTATAATCAATGCTTACATCAAGGCATATTTCCGGATATCTGGAAAAAGGGTATACTTAAAATACTGTACAAGGGTAATGGAAAAGATCCTGGATCTCTCAACTCCTACCGGCCATTAACTATGTTACCGATACTGGGCAAAATCTATGAGAGACTACTCTCACAAAGGCTAACGGACTATCTTGAAACCGTCCAAGGACTGAATTGTAGACAATATGGATTCCGGAGAGGAAAGAGTACGGAAACTGCCATACTGGACATCATGAAAGAAGTTAATAATAATGGGCAACAATACACAATGGCAATCACGTTGGATATTGCTGGAGCGTTTGATAATGTGTGGTGGCCACAAATTATGTGGAGGCTGAAACAACTACAATGTCCATCCAACCTGTACATGGCTATCAATGCATTCTTTGAAAATAGAGAATGTCAGAGTACAATGGGGAACTATACGTACGTCAAGAAATTGACAAAAGGATGTCCCCAAGGGTCTGTCTTAGGCCCTTTACTTTGGAATGTGCTCTTTGACGATATATTAAGACTCCCACTTCCTGAAGGATGTATTATGTACGGATATGCGGATGATGGGTTGCTCATAATACCAGGAACATCTCGAAGAATGCTAGAGGAAAAAGCTGACATAGCACTTCAGGAAATAGGTAGTTGGACAAGCAAATGTAAACTTCAAATAGCCCCACATAAGATGGAAGCCATCATGCTCAAAGGAATACTCAGTGCAAACAGACCACCTGCAATACGATTTATGGGAAGACCAATAAGAACTGTCAAAGAATTGAAATACCTGGGTGTACATATTGATGTCCGCGGACGGTTTCAAGGTCACATAAGGAATATTAGCACCAAAGCTATCACATTGTTCCAGAAACTAAGAACTGTCGCACCTTCTAACTGGGGGTTGCAGTTTGACACGCTGAAGACTATATACGAGGGAGTATTTCTGGGAGTTACGTGCTACGCAGCGGCTGTCTGGTACCAGGAATTGGAAAACTGTCATAAGATAAGGCCACTGATCTCGGCACAAAGAAGTACCTTGATCACAATCACCAAAGCATACAGAACTGTGTCGACAGAGGCACTACAGGTGATTGCTGGAATACCGCCAATAGACTTGGTTGTCAAGCAAAGAGGAGAACTGGCATTACTGGCATCCAGAAAGGCGATAACACCTGCCGATAAGAAGACATCAAAGGAACTACTGCTGGATCAGTGGCAACAAAGATGGGACGACAGTGACAAAGGCAGACATACATACACGATATTCCCGAACATCAGGGAAAGACTTCAGAGGAAATGGATCAAGCCAGAACACTATGTAACGCAATATCTATCTGGCCATGGTAATTTCAAGGATAAGTTACACAGTATGGCCCTGGCTGCCAATCCAATGTGCGTAACCTGCCTGGTTCCTGACACCGCCATGCACGTACTACTGGAATGCGAAAAAGCTAACGACCTGAGAAACATCGCAGCAGGAGAAGCTGAGGCTGTCAACTGTGACCTCCAGAAAATAAGGATCATGCTAAGCAACAAGGAAAGCTATGGAATCTGGAAAAGATATGTGCTGGCGCTAGGCAAAAGACTAGAACAGTTTGACACATGGTTTGAACAAGAAGGCCAATTTGAAGAACAAGATGGCTGATAAAAGATGCGCACCTGCTTTATGGCCCTTTCAGTGGAAACCTCTCTGCTTTGTCAGAGAAGGTCACACTGAAAAAGTAACCGGTAAAGAAAGACGATCTCAAGAGAGAAGAGCAGTGCATAACTACATCAAAAAAGTCAATGCGCCAGTAACAGTCCAACCAGGTCCCACAAATAACATAGAGATGAAGGACGAGCTTAAAGAGGAGAAAGAAGGAGAAAACGAAGTTGAACAACCAGAAATATCTAAGCAAGAACCAATAAAGGTTCAAGAACAGAAAATCGGAGGTATTGACCCAGCCATGATCTACAGCAAATGGGAATACGACATGAGGCTTGCAAGACTTGACGAACGTGACATCCAGAATGCAGCAATAGCTGAAGTGGTAAGAAGTATGGAGGGTGGGGGGAAGATAAATTTCCCAAACCTTCCACTTCAAGATAAACATCTCTTGGCAAGAAACAACCTACCCCTGGATGTCGAGGAACTCAAGGAACTCTTGCAAGTAAACTTTGGTCGATTGGGCATACCTCTGGATTTCCAAGATCTAAAAAAGCAAGCGGAACGGACCTTCGGACGTTTTGTATTCGATCATACAAAACCCTTTACAGGCTACCGGCTGGTAAAGAGAGAATGAAGGAACACCGCAGACCAGCTTACCACAAGACAACCGATCAAGACAGAAACCACCCAAAGAGAGAGAAGAGGAAGAGGAGAAAAAGGAACAAATATTTTACTATTGGACGAAAAAATGAGAAATCTTAATCTGTGGACCATTTGTTTTTATGCTCGAGACTTGGAAGGAAAGTTTTATGTGTGGACAACAAAGATCTTAAAAGAAGACATTCCATGTATCCAGTATTTTAACAAAATGACCGAGATTTTAACTATGTACTCAAAGAAGACGGAACCAGAAAGCTATGGTTGGAAACAAGAAAGCAGGAGGAGGAGTGAGGCTGCGGAGACAGCAAGAAGGACAAGGAAAGGCTAAGGAACAGTCACAGAAAGAGTGGAAGAGAAACACCAGAAGGAAGTGAGGTCTGTGCCCTTACATGGTACTGTGTCAGGGTCAGGTCAACCGACCTGTCACAGTGGCATGTGAGTGACCTCACTAAGGAAAGAAAGGATGTTTTATTAATTACCGCCGTGTTTTTATGAGTGGACTCAAAAAGGACAAGGAACATATTATCATCTTGACAAAGCTTTATTCTGGCTGCTGGCACGGCGGTGAAAACAGAATGGGCAAGTTATTTTCAGGTAAAGGCGAATGGTATGATATACCATTCAGAGGAGTGAAGTACATCTGAGGCCAAGCCACCCAGGGGTCCTCATCGAGGTAACCTGGGTGTAGCAAAGAAGAAAAGTTAGTGCTCTTGGTACGTCCTCACGGGTTCAGTTCCAGGAGGTGGAGGAGGAGAGGCCAGGCCGGGCTTTTGCCCGTAAATAACTTGTTTCGTCGTAGACACTTAGAAACCGAGTGGATAGAAAACTTAGACTGAGAAGAGGGGCAGTGGTGACGGAGGCAAGGCTTGGAGACGGCGGTGTGAGCTGTGAGTCCCGAGGAAAGACTTGACTACCGACTGGACTTACAGCACTTAGGTGCGAAACCCGGCAGTGACACCCGAAGAATAATCCCAGTGCCTACACCGACGAGCATTGCTCGCGCTAAGATAGTTTGCGCAGATAGTCACTGGTAATCCATGCATCGACTTGCCCGCAGAAATACGTGTCGACAAGAGTCGACGAGGTGTTAGAGTAATTATTAGAGGTCTGCGTACCTACATAAATACATGCTATATATATTAGTCATCTTGTGTACAATTAGTATTATTTTAGTTACTGATGTTTGGTAACTTGTTCATTGACAGAGGTCAACAATATATTTTCTTTTAGAGTCTGGGAATTTATGTACATTGTAACTTAGCTTTTCTTTTGACGGTGTACCCAGCGCCAAGCGGCGTGCCAAGTATGAGAGCACGGGCAATTGTAAAGTCGATGTGTTAAGCTGCATTCACGAATCTCATAATTGTTAAATGTTTCTGTTCGCAGACTTTCGAATCAGAGCCACGCCGCAAATAGCAACTGTTTACGTTTTCGTCATTAATGTTGTAATGAATAATTTATTGTATGATCAGTAATAAATGTATTCAGTTGTAATAGCTTTCGATGACTTTTCGCCACACTCTGTTCCCTTCCTACTCCTTGTTCCCCTCGTGTGTTTAACACGAGAGGCTACAACACCACCACTGCCATCCCAACTAACAAACCAAGAGAGCGCAGCACCACAAAAACAACGTAGGTGCAAAACACCACCACTGCCATCCCAACCAACCAACCAAAAAACGTAGCATCGCAAACAACGAGGATGCATAAAACCACCACTTCCATCCCAACCAACCAACCAAGAGAGCGCAGCATCGTAAACAACGAGGATGCAAAACATCACCACTGCCATCCCATCCAACCAACCAAGAGAGCACAGCACCACAAAAACAACGTAGGTGCAAAACACCACCACTGCCATCCTACCAACCAACCAAGAGAGCCCAGCATCGTAAATAACGAGGATGCAAAACACCACTACTGCCATTCCAACCAACCAACCAAAAAACGTAGCATCGCAAACAACGAGGATGCATTAAACCACCACTTCAATCCCAACCAACCAACCAAGAGAGCGCAGCATCACAAACAACGAGGATGCATAAACACAACCACTTCCATCCCAACCAACCAAATAAGCACCACGAAACAGTGTGTAGGTGCATGAACAAAACGAATCGCACCACGAAACAGTGTGTGTAGGTGCATGAACAAAAGAAATCGCACAACTAAACAGCATGTGTGGGTGCATGAACAAAACAAACCCCACCACGAAACAGTGTGGAGTGCAAATATCAAGGAAAAATAGCACCAGAAAACCAAAAATCTAGGTGCAAAAAAATAAACAAAAAAAGAGCACCACGAAACAGTGTAGGTGCAACAAAATTACAACAAGCGGACTCAGGAAACCAACGATGCAAAATCCATCGACGAAGGCTATGTACACCAAAACTACAGAGACATGGGTGGCTACCAAGTGGCTAACACTAGTCCCATACTCGTACATCACGGTACAGATTCCCGTCAGGGTCTTCTTCTCGGCTACCACAACAGCCTGGGACACCGTCAGAGAACACTGCGCGAAACGTACGAGCACAGACACCAGTTTCAACATTTCATGTTATTAGTTCAGTTGGTTTTTTTGTGGAAGGAAAAAAAAATACCTTTTTGCAATCAAATTCATTTTTGCATAAATACTGCGGTATTATTAAAATAACATTAACCATTGTACCCATATTGTAATGTGTGAATACCATCATCACATATTCGCCGCTTATCATCGTGCCATGAGAGTGCCAATTTATTCGTACATTCTGTATATAATGTCATTTGGTGTGACCTTATGGACCGGACTTGCGCGCGCTTTGTTGTGTGTTCTTCCAGGACCTCGAGGAAATCTTCAAATAATATTTTATTTTTTACTACACATTTCTGAATTCCTTTTGCTCTCTTTGTAATCGTTTCCCCATATCTGTACGTATAAAATTTAGCTCTGAGGCCGACAAACTCCTCCATTACCACCCCATTGCACTCATCCTTGAACTTACCCACCACTTTTTTATTGGTGGGTGAGTAGCAGGGTTGGTCAATGGGGTGCGCGCTCGTATCAAATACACTCATGAGCGCAGAGTCGTCGGCCAGATCCTGGTAGAAATTGCGCGTTTTGATTTCGTAGATGAAACTGTCCGTGTCCATGTAAGCCAGCGTGATGTTTTTATATCTTGTCTTCATCACATCATAGTGGAAATCGTACATCAACGTCTTGGACAAGTCCAGAACCGACAACCCCGCGTATATAGGATGGTCAAGATAAATTTTCTCATGTTGGTGTTTTATTAGCGATAGGTCTTCGTCCAAAATGGTTCGATTCTGGAACGCTGGCTTGGCAATCACTTTTCGGAGCCTCGCCTCGCTGCATACAAGTTCCATACTCTGCCGCTTGAATTTATTCTCTATAAGCTTGCCAAAGCAGGAATTATTTGCCAGCTTGAAAAACTCCTTCTCAAAGTCATTGCTAGCATGTTGTCTCTTTAATGTATTTTTTTCAAAATAGGACTTCATCCAGGCACGCTGCTTGAATTCCAGGACTCTGTGTACCTTTTTAATTCGCAGTCCGTGCTGGAGAGCTTGCTTCAGGTTTCTATAATGAATTATATAATTTTCCTTATGCTCGAGAGTTGTCATTAATTTAGTTTGACTCGAGCCGGGCGGGCACTTGTTGACGGGGAGGAACGGCAGATCTTTGTGGTCCTCGTGGAGGGCAGACGGATACTCTACATCGACTTCAAGGGTGTAGCCCATCTGCCCCTCGTCAGGTATCGACATCACGTCAATGTCCATGCCCACCCACCTGAAGCTTCTGACTGGCAGCGGCAGCGACATGGCCCATCCGTAGAGGTTGTTGGCGTCCAGATAGAGTATGTGCTTCGACGACTGGCTGGGATCGTAGGTACGGGGAAGGCAGACGTTGTTGGCCTTGCAGTGGCGCTTGACCACTTGTGCCACCCCGCCCCTGATCCCAGCTTCGACGAACATGTACATATCGTAGTCGGTCATCAACTCCAGCTGTACCTGCATCTGTTTCAACATTGCGTCGAACATGAACCCTGGGGAACTGACGTAGTGATTGCAGTCAAGCCCGTACGTGCCGAGACAGAGCTGACGAAAGTTCTCGAAAAGTCTGCAAGAAGCAGCACGTCCGTCTTTAAATATACGTCGCTGTACTCGCCCAGGGTCACACAGCCGAACTTGTTTCACACCGCCTGCGCATGCTCGTAATCGGCAGCGCTGACATTGCTGTAATTTAGTACATTGTAAAAATCTTCCTTTGCAGGCAGTTGTGGCTCGTCCAGTTTCTCCCAGCTGGAAACATAATCATAGGGGAATATACCCTTTCTCGTGACGAGGGACATTTCTTCTGTTGTGAAATACTTTGAAGTCTCTTTGAATTTGTCAGCTGGCAGGTACGATGCAAGGGACGCCAAACTTCGTGCCATGAACCTGAAAGTATCAATAAACTGTATCGTAAATTTTTCGCCCAGACTTTTTGAAAATGTAATCATCTTCTCTTGCGTGTGGGGAATAATAAATATTTCCTTGTCATAGCCCAGTTTCTTGATGATAAACTTTTCATCATAAACCAGGTTGTAGAAGTACACAACAAGCTTCTTGGGTCGCCTGCGCAGAAGATTACAGGTTGTGCAGGCGGCACCAAGGTACTTTCCACTGAAGTGGTCGTGGTCCTTGACTTTATAATTATCAGCCGTAAATACTGTATTACAGTAGCAGCACTGTTAAGCTGCGGAAAACCGGGCATACTCTTCAGCCGTCAGCGACGTCATGGGCAGGCTCGTCTCGTATATTTCCTTCTCCTGATTCCCAATATTGACTATGTCCTCCACGATTTTTGCCTCAGCATCGGGCCCCCTGTACAGAATTGGCTCCTTTGGCAGCGAGGTGGTGAGCGTGGCTGGGATTATATCGTTGTCGACTTTCACAAATATACAGTAACTGTATGCCTCATGTTTCTGGTAGGCCTGTGTAATTGATTGCTGGGGGTCCGGCCGGTATGATGAGATGGGCACGAGCATGGCCTCAAAGTCTGCGTATACGACGATGGGCATCTTTGTCATGTGGTGATAGATTTTGAATTCCATGACAGGGGGCTGGCCGTTCTTGTCAGATTTAGGCATCTCGACGCGCACGAGAGCATGGGTGTTGCAGAATTTCTTGTGCGCATCGAGACACTGCTGCCCTGTCAGCCCTGAAACTCGGTGCTAGTCATCGTAGTACGTGAAGCACCTCTTGCAGACATGTATATTCGCATGATGGGCTGTGATCTGGGGCCTGACGAGTCTTGAGAAGTTCTTAATATAGCAGAAATGAGAGTTACTATCTTCGGACGTTAGCAACAGGAGGTCGAAATGATGACGTTTTTCTTCCTTCCCCACACGCACTGGCGCGATCTTGTCGTTCTCATCAATGTTGTACATGTTGACGGACACTTCTTTGTTGTTCCTCTCAAATACTTCGATTTGATGGAGAGGGGTAGGGATCTCCAATTCTGAAAAATCAAATTTGTTTTCAAGCTCGAAATAGAGCTTGTCCACACGTTGAGGACTAACCCCCTCCACGTACCGCGCCAGTATGGCCCACTTGAAGCACTCGTTGTCTTCCAGGTTGTAACGCCCCTCGTGCCCTTGATTTTTAGTGTTATAACACCTCTTAAAAGTCCTAGGAAACAGCTGAGCAACAAGCTACAAAATTCACATAAAATTCGAACATCACCAGAGGTGGCACGAGGCGCGGAACAAAACAATTTAGAAACTCCCTACAAACAATCCATTTGGGAGTCAGTGGATCGGTAGAAATATACATATAGGTACTCAATTAAATAAAAACAACAAAATAAGTCATGTGATCTATAGGCTTCCTGGTTTATTTATATTAATATTCTTTTATGTAGTGCATAATCTTTCTTTAATTAGATTTTACCAGAAAATATCAAGGCAGATTAACCATCGATCAACAAATTAGCATTTTAACATCTTAGCAATCATTAATGAAGAAAACATGAACACAATTTATAGTGTTAGCGAGTCCGGACCGCGAAACTAGCGAAAATTTAACAAGGTTCTAGCCATAGTGAAATGTTTACAAAATAGTTAGAATATATTGCCTTGGTTTTGAATCTTATGCAAAAAAAATTACAATATCACCATGTCCAATAAGGGTTAATTCCTCTTGAGTCATAATTACTGAAGATATAACTTTACATAGTTCACAAAAACTTCTCCCCTGTACACCGGCACACCAAGATTAATGAAATTTTGTCGTTCAGAACTCACGACCAGGTAAAATTTGGCGGGAAGAGCATAATAAATTTTGTTGGGGTTCACTCAATTGATTTTCAATCACGACCATTTGTGGAGGGGTGACTCTCGGATGACGGGGGTGTTTCTTCAATCGGTAGGTATCTCTTGCACCCTGCCTGCAACAAGGTCCAATATCGACAGAGATTAGACCAAGTAGCAGACAGACCATCAATCAGGCAAAAGCCCGCTAAAAGGGAGCGAATTGGGGGAAATATTGAATGCAAAAGACTCACCGAAGCAGGGTGATGACAGATGATTCCATTCATGTTGCGCGATCGCCAGTTAGGACGCGCATCGCGGAGATGTCGCGGAAGCACAACTAAAACGTAGCTATTCGGGTTGGCTGACTAACTAACAGAAGACAAAGAAAAGTTTTAGGGAAAAATTCCCTCGGCCAAGACGATCACATCCTATAGCGCAGAAGAAGGCAGATCTGCCCGCGATTTATTATTCAAGAAGCAGTTCGACAGAGACGCCGATGTATTCAGACCAACAGCCCGCGCATTAATCCATCATGGCGGCTAGATCGTCTAAAAAAAAAGGATGCTGGGACCCGGTAGGCCGAAAAAGGGGGGGAGGGAGATATGGCTCAGCGCCGAAAGGAGCCGAAGACGTCCGAGGCAAGGTAAAACGAAGGTCTGTTGCTTGGTAAAAACCTCTATAGCCGTCGAGCGCCGCGCGCTCTATAGAGGCGCAGTTGAACTAAGTTTAACTTCGACTCGCAAATCTCGCGCTAGGTGACTTGCAACCAGCATGGGGCTAAAGGGGTGGGGGACAAGTGTGCTCTCTGGCGGCCAAAGAAAAGAGAGAGGGAGAGACTTAAGGACACGGCCACTAGTGTGCGCCGAAAACCAGGGAAAGAGAACTAGGATAAAAAAGGTTTGATATGAGTGTACAGAAGTCTGACAAAAATTAAATAAGAATAAAAATGTAAAAAATTTAAAAATGAAAATTTGAGCCTAAAAATTAAAATCTGTGCCAATCATACCAATAAACGGCACATACTCCCCCGCTTGAATGCGGAGCACAGGGGAAAACAAATGCAACAAAATAACATTTCAGTTCGGCGAGTTACCAGGTTCGCCTGTATACTACTACTAACAATTGACGTACGGCTGTGGCGCGTCGGCACCTCCAGTCGCGTTGAGTTAAGAGAGGGAGTAGGGTCGAGATAGAGGCAAATGAATAAACTTATTGGTTAATGTAGGTGGTCATACCTTACAGATAATCTCAATTACTAAGTTGGGTCACTTAAAAATATTTTTTAGAATAATTCTTATTCTTAAAGAAAATTTATAATTATAGATAATTATTATGGGTGCAAAATTAATTAAATAAGAATAAAATACTTTTAGGTCAAGAGACTCAAAATAAAATCTTAATATTTAGCATTGATCAATCTAAAATTATATATAATGATCACACATAATTAGTTAATAAAGTAAATATTGAATCACGTTGATCTCAGATGTTGGACATCGTGTAGTTTCACAAAGTGGGCACTGTGAGGGAAATCCGAAATTACTGAGGCCAAAACAAGGGAAATGCGTCCTTGAGCACTCAGCGATATATGGGGATTGGAACCCCTGTATATGGGTATGGTGACCCGTAACTTACAAACTAAATGGGAATGAAAACCCCTGTACATATTTGTTTGTCCATAAGAAGTCGAAGGCATGGGTCAGGCCCTGCACACTCTGACGATGGATCAAACTAAATTATATAATTTTATACTTACTCAAAAAGCTAAGTACACCTCAGTCTCGAAAACTACATTTGTTAACTTACATAGGACCAATATGTTCAAGCTCTGATGGTTGATCAGACCAACAGGCTGAAGCAAAGATACCCACGAGGGAATTTCACCCTGAGTTAGTTCGGGTTCGAAACCCGAAAGATCAACGAATTTAAATGAATTTAGAAAAAGATTAAAACAAACACAGATTGTGTAAAAACCATAATATTTATATTCTGAAAAATATTTTATTTGGTCAACTATATTTTAAAAGTTAAGTTATCTAATTATTAATTGTAATTATAATTAAATATTAATTAATATTAGTCCTCGCACTCAAATTTAATTAATATATATATTATCATAACATTTAAGATTATAATCCTAATAAACATAACTAAATTTAAATTAATTAATTTCGCCGTCGGATCTTCCATGGCGGGCACAAAAGTTTACACTGCCTGAGAGGGGGTTTGAACATAGGCCGTCCAAAGATGAGTGGTGGGAATGGAACCCAAAGAACACTCGAAAACGGTCATGAGATGTTTCACTCAGAGGACCAGGTCTTGGCTCATTGGCTCAGAGGACCTCTCGCGATTTAACGCCTGAATATAGTGCTGCACTGTGGCGAGCGTGACCTAGTTCGACTTTAGAAATACACAAAATTTAAACCTTAATGCCACCTTGGAAGTCACAATTGCAAAAACAAAGTATAATAATATTAACATAATGATGTAAAATAGCTACTAATTTTAGGGAGAGTGTGTAAGACAATTAATAGAATAAAAAAAACTTTAAATATCTAGATGCACAAAGGTATCAGCTACTGTGCTCAAATTGTTTACGTAGCTGTACAGTGAAAAAAAATTTAATTCTTAATGAAAATAAAACAAATTAGAAATCTTATTGAAACAATAATACAAAATTAGTTAACACTCAATACAGTCTGAGAAACTATGAATATACAGTTCAGTTACTGGTTAATATAGTCAACGTAAATAAATGCACTTGACGTCCTAGTCAATCATCATCTCCGTACTAGCTGATAAAAAAATGTGGTTAATTTACCTACACCACAACAACTTAATTTAGGAACCTTTCGGCGAAGGCTAAAATGAATACACCTCTCACTAGGTGATCAAAAATATCATCAGAACAAAAGTGCTAGTTACTTGATGGATACAAATATTGGAAAAGTAATAAACAATAATCAAATGCATCAAGGCATACATTAATTTTAAAATTAAATTGACTGTAAATATGTATGTATAGCTTACGATGAAATCCTATTTCTTATTGTAGTCATTATAATTATTATCTCTAACCTTAGATAAATTTGCAAAATAAACTTCTTGTAGAATTTATGGATTGCATCTAGTAAATATTAAGTACTTGGGACAAGAGTAAATAGCATTATTATGCTTACATTAGTTGTAATATTAAATAATTGGTGTAAAGTTATATTATGATTATTGAATTAAGAATGTTTATAAAAGTAATTTCTAGACCCCATTTAGATGTTATGAATCTTAACTTGAGATTATTCTTAAAATGTTAAATATAATTATGTATAGATATATAGCTATAACACAACATTTAAATATTATGTGCTCAAAACAAAATGAAGTTATACTTAAATTTAATTTTAATATTTATATAACATATTTTATATTTCAAAAAAGGAAATTATAGGCTGCTTAAATTTAAAATAGGAAGCAAAAATGCAATATGTAATGTGCTAACTGAAGTCCGTGGTAGGTACGAAAACTGGTTTGCCTTATTAACGACACAAGGTATGTGGACAACAGGGAGGAAAAGGTAGCCGTCAGGTTGGCAGTCCTGAACATGAGAGTAACATGATACCGCGCGTAAGCGCAGAGAGACAAAAAATACCACAATGTCCAAAAGGACTTCTATGTATATGTTTTTCACAAAGATGGCCTGGTTTGCAGGCGGATGTGTTATAAAAAAAACACGGATGATAAAAGGAGGAATTTAGACAAACTCAGGGCACTGTCGGCCGTGAGGATCAAACTAGATTGCAACGCATTGTCTACGCTGCCGGACGTGGTGGGCAACGGAATGACCTTGCCTCCAACAGCCGGTGAGGCTGAAGGGGAGGGGTGAAGTGGTAGACAGGGAGAATGACACGCGCGGGAGATAAGGCGCGCTGCCTGCACGGGACGTAGCGCCGACTGGGCCGCGCGGTGTCTAACACCGCGCGCAAACACAGTCACAGCGGGACGTTAAAACTCAAATATAATTTTTAAATATTAACAGCAATATAACTACAGGGTGTACCAGTGATCAGTTCACAATGTTAATAATACAAAATTTAAATCCAAAAAGTATTATATTTTTTTATTTTAAATATATATATTATATTTTATTTTAGGTATGCCTACTTGACTTAGGTATGCCTATAGACCAAACCATGCTCTGCTACCAATTTGTAACGCCCCTCGTGCCCTTGATTTTTAGTGTTATAACACCTCTTAAAAGTCCTAGGAAACAGCTGAGCAACAAGCTACAAAATTCACATAAAATTCGAACATCACCAGAGGTGGCACGAGGCGCGGAACAAAACAATTTAGAAACTCCCTACAAACAATCCATTTGGGAGTCAGTGGATCGGTAGAAATATACATATAGGTACTCAATTAAATAAAAACAACAAAATAAGTCATGTGATCTATAGGCTTCCTGGTTTATTTATATTAATATTCTTTTATGTAGTGCATAATCTTTCTTTAATTAGATTTTACCAGAAAATATCAAGGCAGATTAACCATCGATCAACAAATTAGCATTTTAACATCTTAGCAATCATTAATGAAGAAAACATGAACACAATTTATAGTGTTAGCGAGTCCGGACCGCGAAACTAGCGAAAATTTAACAAGGTTCTAGCCATAGTGAAATGTTTACAAAATAGTTAGAATATATTGCCTTGGTTTTGAATCTTATGCAAAAAAAATTACAATATCACCATGTCCAATAAGGGTTAATTCCTCTTGAGTCATAATTACTGAAGATATAACTTTACATAGTTCACAAAAACTTCTCCCCTGTACACCGGCACACCAAGATTAATGAAATTTTGTCGTTCAGAACTCACGACCAGGTAAAATTTGGCGGGAAGAGCATAATAAATTTTGTTGGGGTTCACTCAATTGATTTTCAATCACGACCATTTGTGGAGGGGTGACTCTCGGATGACGGGGGTGTTTCTTCAATCGGTAGGTATCTCTTGCACCCTGCCTGCAACAAGGTCCAATATCGACAGAGATTAGACCAAGTAGCAGACAGACCATCAATCAGGCAAAAGCCCGCTAAAAGGGAGCGAATTGGGGGAAATATTGAATGCAAAAGACTCACCGAAGCAGGGTGATGACAGATGATTCCATTCATGTTGCGCGATCGCCAGTTAGGACGCGCATCGCGGAGATGTCGCGGAAGCACAACTAAAACGTAGCTATTCGGGTTGGCTGACTAACTAACAGAAGACAAAGAAAAGTTTTAGGGAAAAATTCCCTCGGCCAAGACGATCACATCCTATAGCGCAGAAGAAGGCAGATCTGCCCGCGATTTATTATTCAAGAAGCAGTTCGACAGAGACGCCGATGTATTCAGACCAACAGCCCGCGCATTAATCCATCATGGCGGCTAGATCGTCTAAAAAAAAAAAGGATGCTGGGACCCGGTAGGCCGAAAAAGGGTGGGGGGGAGATATGGCTCAGCGCCGAAAGGAGCCGAAGACGTCCGAGGCAAGGTAAAACGAAGGTCTGTTGCTTGGTAAAAACCTCTATAGCCGTCGAGCGCCGCGCGCTCTATAGAGGCGCAGTTGAACTAAGTTTAACTTCGACTCGCAAATCTCGCGCTAGGTGACTTGCAACCAGCATGGGGCTAAAGGGGTGGGGGACAAGTGTGCTCTCTGGCGGCCAAAGAAAAGAGAGAGGGAGAGACTTAAGGACACGGCCACTAGTGTGCGCCGAAAGCCAGGGAAAGAGAACTAGGATAAAAAAGGTTTGATATGAGTGTACAGAAGTCTGACAAAAATTAAATAAGAATAAAAATGTAAAAAATTTAAAAATGAAAATTTGAGCCTAAAAATTAAAATCTGTGCCAATCATACCAATAAACGGCACAAGGTTCTTAGGGTTTATGCACGCTTCACAGTTCTTGATGACAGCAGGCAGATCAATGTAAGAGGAGACTCGAAGAGGCACTAACTTGTTGAAACAGAGCTGAATTTTCTTTACTGCAGACAGAGTCCACCCCGAGCCTTTACTGACATATTCGTCTTCCTCCCTACATATTTTCTCAATGCATTCTGTTACTGCCTCTTCAATGTTGCTCTCTACGTTGATGGGTATTTTCTTTGTCTTGAACGCCCTCTTGTCTACACCTTCATCGAAGGGAGCGGGCTTGGCATAATCACATTTAAGCCATACATTGAACTTCACTGGGCCATTTTCACATACTGCCTGGTAAATGCGATTTATCAAGTTATTTTTCATTTCGCCCAGGTACGTGCAAATATCTTTTGTCGCACCATTGTTGACTGCCACTAAGGTCTTTAAATTTCTGCGGAACGTGCTCTCCGCCTCAACGAACCAGGTACCGCCTGCCTCCAAGTCAACCTGAGCCTGATCAGACGCTTGCGCCTCCAAGTCTCGCTGTGCCTGGTCAGGCACACTCGCCACGTATTGCGGACGAGTGTTGGGGCCGGGCTGTTGCAGGCCGGAGGTCGCGTCTACGCACCGTCTCTTGGGAGCCAGGCCATTGTACGTCTTGATGTGCACAAACAGCGTATCTTTATGTGTGAATTTGCCGTGGCACTTTACGCATCTATAGCTAATACGTCCAGGATTGAATGAGCACTGGCTCTTCTCGTGGCGTCTGGCATCACGGCTATATTTGAATGTCTGATCGCAAAACTGGCATTTTGAGCATGTGCTGTGCTCGACGGTGCCCTCACACGTTCTCATATGGCGGGCCAAACTATCTTTGCGACTTAGTGTCATACCGCAGACATGACATTGGCTTGCTGTATTACAGCCAGGATTAGCTGCGCAGATGCGCTCATGCCGTCTAGCACTATGGCTAGGAGAAAACAATTTGCCACAGTATGCACACCCATTCCCTGGTGACGGTGCACATACCTGAGATGACACAAGCTGGCAGGCTCCCGATGTCGAGGGCTGGAGGGCTCCCGATGTTGAGGGCTCGGCCATGGACGCAGTCCTCTTCATGATGAAGTTTGTAACACCAACGGAAAAATTATAGCAACAAGAACATCATAATTATCACACACACAAACAAATACACGTGCATAAATACAACCACACACACACACAACATCAGAAAAAAGCACACAAAAAATACACGTGCATAAATACAACCACACCTACGCACAAACAAAATACACTTGCATAAAGACAGCTACACCCACGCAGAAACAACTACCCACGCATTAAAAAAATTAAATTCAACTTACTAGAAGAATGCAGGAACGACTCTGTGTGTACTGCTCGCACGCACAACGAGGAGGGCTGGAACGTCGTACAGCACACAGGAACCTGTAACACAGAAAAGAGACCGCCTGGCTTAGTACTAGGAATTTTTTTTCAAGACAGTCCAAAACCCCAGACGTCAAAATTTTATGTTTTATGTACTGACCGGAAACGAAGAGGAACGGTGCAGGACTCCAGAGGGCAGACAGGCGTTTTCCAAGCGGATCACACTGGGGAGTAGCTCGACGCAAGGAAAAGCAATGAATACCTGCAACACATACAGTATTTTTACGTAAATGCACTACAATAGTAATTTACTCGTAGTTTTTTTTGTATATTTATGTATTTAGTTTTTTTAATAAATTTTATTTTTTTATATCAAACAAATTTTATTTTTTCTATTTGATTATGATAGCAAGTGCGCGTGCATCTGTTATTTTTTTTTTGGGCCAGGCGAGGGGGCAGGCAGGGCGACTTGAGCGCCCCATGCGGCGGTGCCCGGTAACTAGCCAGACGTAAGCTGCAGGGCGCGACGGAAACATCGCTCCGTGCACGGGGACGGTCAGGAGCGCGGGGGGTCGGTAGGGTCCACACGCGCCGAGGTTGAGGGGGGGCAGTCCGTCCAGGAGGAGGGAGGGGAGCGCTCCGCGGACCACTGGTGGGGGCTGAAGCAGGGAGGGGACGCTGTGCGCGCGCTGCCCGTCGGTAGGACACGGGTGTGCACGGCATCCAATTTGTTTCGAGCTAAGTCGTTCATGCATGAATAATAACTAACATGTATGCCAGGGAAATATATTATTACAAGAAGAAATATACTGCAACTGATGGTACTAATAATTTCGACTAGAAAAAATTGTAATAATCACGACTCTACAATAGTAGTACTGAAACTAACGAATGCAGGCTCTAAACAGTTCCACTCGCACACATCATTTAAGCAGTACTAATCTTAGACATGAAAAAAAATAAATACCCTCACAAATTACGAGACGGAAATTGTAATAATTTCTTAAACATTCTTCGAAAACAGCCGACTGCTATGCCTAGTGCGTACTTATATTTTCCCTACACTCTCACATTCTGCCGGCCGGCTGGCCGGGGAGCCGGCGGGCGTCGCGTCAGCCGTGCGCGCTCGCTCGAGTGTTATCACCACATCATGTACTAGCTAGCTCAGCAGCGGCCTTCACCCAGTGGCCAGCTGTTAGGCTTGCTGACTGAGTGAAGGTCGTAGCGAAGGCGTACACACACGCGAGACCGTAATGTAAAAGTTAAAAAATTTACAGTTCAAAAAAATTTCAGAGTTGGAAATGTTCGGAAATATTTCAAAGTTGGAAACGTTCGGAAAAATTTGAAAGTTAAAATTTACGACAAAATTTAAAAGTTAAAATTCACGGAGAAGTTGTTCTCACCAAGCTGCTGTAGTTGTAGAAACGGAAATAGTCGCAACGAAGCTCGAACGGGAACATGCGGTGATGGCAGCAAGACCAAAAGTGAAACCCCCGTCGTTTCACACGGCAATTTATAGGGAAATTCCCCCCTTGGTCATACGCTCAAGCCAATCAGGATGCGTGGGAGCCACTGCGATGTCAGCGCGATTTTTTGCAAATGGGGGAGGGGTCGAGGGGGGAGGATCGAGGGGAAAGGTGGGAAGGGATTTGCGTGCTATGGTTGGTGCGATTTTAAATATATACGGGAGGAGAACCAGGGGGAAAAATTGGGTGGGATGTAGGGGAAATCGGGAGGGAGGCTGACAATCCCCGCCTAGGACCGACGGCATGGTGGGGATATTCACTAGCCAATCAGAATCACTCAGCTCCTGGCAGCTGGAAGATTCACCACGATACCCACTTTGCTCCAAAGGAAAAAATATACTAACTTATTGAAAAATATATAAATTACGTTTTTTTATACGAATTTTTTTTTCAACACTTTCATATTTAAATACCTGACTCTAAAATACCATTTTTTTTTAGTGATATGATTACCTTTTCAACCGCAAATTATTAATTTATAATCGGAAGGATAAATAAAAACACATAACATTAGTTTTAACTTTTTTTTTATTGCTTCAAAACGTCTAACAAGGCGGAGAGTACAGAACACAGGGCGCTACGAATGGTTTTTACAGTATCAAATTCGTAAAAGTCCGTAGCATTATCACTGTATATCTGCGGCGTATCGACGCTCAATCCAAGTTTCTTGATGCTGCGGCGACGAGTTGTCGGTTCGAGTCTGGGAGAGGGTCGACGACGAGTCCTAGTCCTGGGTTTGTAAGACTTGGGTTCCGGACTGGGCAGGTCGCTGTGCTTCGAAGCGGCGAGTTTGGACCGGTCGCTGCATCTTGTAGACACGGGTTTCGGCTGCTCACTGCAGCCCGGGGTGTCTGGGTCAATACCGCAACAGTATTCAGACATGCAGTCGGATGCGTGTAGAGTTGTACCAAGAATTTCTTGCTTGGTGCATGGAAGAACGGTTGTTGGTCTCAGGTTAAACACGACGCACGTATCCGGACCGGTACAGTTTATTTGTTATAGTGATGGTTTTAACTGTGTGGCGAATGAGCCATTAGGAAATGTAATACTCCACCGTAACATATTTCCGTATATGTGCGTAAATTTTCTTCTTCGTCTTGAAAACTGTATTCAATACAGCTGTAGTCTGGTTTCGCACTCAGGTACTCGGTTTCCGGCTGGAATGGCGTCATCGTGTCCGAACGTTAACTGATTGATAGAGCATGGTTTTCGAGCTATTTATACCAAAAATAAATAAAATTCAGGTGTGCCACTATTTGAAAAAAAAATCGGGTTTGCCAATATTTTAAAAAAAAAATTATTCCTGCTGCGAGTGCCATTTCTGCATTAGCTGCGAGTTTGTGCTGGCACAGATACGTTCAAACTTGTCGTTTGGATGCTTAGCTTCGTACATTGAACAGAGTTTGCGCAGGGAAGGACAGCCGTATTTATCCTGCAAATCTACGATTTCAGCTGATTCGTCGTCACACAGTTCTCGTAGCCATTTCTTCTGTTCAGGTCTGGCAATGTAGATTATTTCGTTTTGCAGTAGTATATCCTTGATAGTGTTTTTGACTTGGTGGTACGAAATTTACCCTTTGTCCCACTCCAGGCCGTGATAATATTTACATAACCATTCGTTCGACCGTTTGCTTTTTTCGTCTAGTAGTTTCCAAGGATACGGGGGCCGGAAGCTGCGGGTTCGAGTCCAGGCGTCGTGAGTGACGGCAATTTCCTTGAGAACAAAGCCGTTTTGGCTCTGGAAACCCTGCATGTTACAGACCATCCTGAAACCAACTGATGATGTAAAGACACATGCAGTCGTATTAATATCTAGTTCAAAATTTTCACGAGACCTGTTAAACCCATCGTAATTAATTACTCTGTCGTGTAGGATTAGACAGTACGCTGTTGTGAGTGGCGGTACGTCATCTTTCGTAGAAATTTCCAATCGACAATCAATCATAGAACTGCGAATCGATTCGTCTTGTTTGCTCACGTCAAATACAATTAGCGGAGCCAATGATTTGTATGTGTCTGGACTCAGGATCGGGTGCGATTCTCGTCCGTGGTACAAGATTGGAACTGTGTGTACATGTGAAACGGCAAGGAAATACCGCCGTTTTCAAAATCAATGTTCATGTCCATGTACGGGTAGCTTTCGCTGTTTAAAAATAATTTTACATTTTCCATAAAACAGTGGTCAAACTTAGATCTGTCAGTCTTGAGGTTCATTTGTCTGTCTGTCTGCAAAGCTAATATTATATACCTAGGTTTTTCTGTACTGCTCGATGTCTTGACGACCCAGTGATTGCGTCTATTCTGAGTCAGTAAGGGGCACGTTACGACATTCCAGCTCCTGAACGCAATTTGAACCGTCTTGTCCTTTTTGACGTAACTTAAAAGTCTGACCCTTTCTTTCGTGCTGACGGTTATGTGCGGAACAAAATACTCGGTGCTCGTGACGGTGACTGCGACCGGCTGGGGGTCGTTTCCAGGTGCACCCACGACAGCATTCAGGTGCGATGTCGCTAGAATTAACACGAGTTCTTGGCGGGCTTGAATTAATATTTTCTTGTAATCCTCCGCGAAGCCGAGAAGCATCGAAAGCGGTATGCTAACTTCGAATTTTCCAGATTCGTAGATGGGAATTTTTAAATCGGGTTCCATTCCAAAACCCGTGATTTTGGTCGTGCTCAGGTCGATCGGTGTTAGAGACAGGTAATTTTTCATCGTGGCAGTAATGCCCAAGTCCCACGATTTTTCGATCGCAATATTATTCAATTCGAAAATAACTCGTTCGAATAAATGCAATATTCCGTTTTGTCCGAAGTATGCAGTTGTGGGATGTCATCCGTCCTCCTTTGTCAGCGTGCCTCTTATACGAATAAACGACTGGCAGGGTAGAGTATAAACGTCTTGTTTCTGTACCGGGATGCGTATTTCCCTACCGGGCATGTACGGCCCTTGGAGGTAGGGAGCGTAGCAGTGATATTAAAATTTATTTACATCATCGCTAAACTGAGCTTTTTCTGACACGCTTAAATAATCTTCCATGCTTGTGAACTTTGTAGCCTAAACTGCGGAGATACTTAATGTTACGAGGTGTTAGCGTGCCGCGGCCTCGCAACAGACTGGTCCTGGGTTCGTGTCGCTTATTTGATTTATAGGTCTTGAAAATCAGTCCCATCTCTTCAGGTGCAGACGTAATGTAATTTCTTCGTTTTTAAAATATACTAGTTTATCGTTTTGATCGACAATGTTGACTACCACTTCGTGTACTGTTTTGGCGAGCACAGGGGCGTAAATGATACTTTGCGGTACTTCGACCAGTTTATATCCGGGCGGAACTGTTGGCGAAAACTCGTGTAGCATGTTTTTTAGTCTTCCGTTGAGGTACGTTCCACTTGCCAAATTACAGATTATGCATATTACATTCACGGACATTATTTGTACCGGTAACGAGCAGACGTGCAAGGTCTTGGCTGCGTATATTTTCGGTTCGAATCCGAGCATGGTACTTATGGTCCCGGGTTTCATAAAGTCGACATTTTCACTGCAGTAAAGTTCGCACTGTAGCGTGTTTGGATTATCTCGTAATTCGAAAATTGTGTTTGCAGACAGGGCTTGCTTGATGTAATTTGTAATATCGCTCAACTTGTATGCACCGGTAGGTATGGAAACTTTCCGAGCTGTTGTTCCATAACTTTTCAAGAAGCACATTTTGCAGTTTTCTTCGTCAATGTTCGGTATGGCATTATACGTTTGAAAATCTACGAGCCCGATGCTCCATTCTCCGTTCAAGTCCAGCGGTGGGTAGAATGTGGCTCGTAGCTGCGAGCTACGTCCTGTCAATATGAGTGTTACGGACATGACTGATTGATTTTCGCTACTGTACGTTTATTTTATATAAGGAAAAGAAACATACATATATTTCATACTTCATATTTGGTTAGAAATCTCAAGCACAAGTGACCACAGTTTGTTTGATTAGGCCTCTGTTCCATTTTGTAATTGTAAAACAACGTCGTGGACCGCCCAGGTACTATCGCAGTTCGGGCGGAGGGCGAAAATTAACGAAACTGTCGTAGTAAGTAGCTTTTTTCCAGACTTTATGTATGCCACCCAGTGCGTGCCGCGATCCGACGACGTGTCTAAATTAATTATGTCGCACTCACGTGTGTTTGGCTTGCTGGGCAAAGTGTCTGGCATAAAAACGCTGCGGAAATTTGGTATTTTAGTTTGCGTGCGTACTTGATTAAATCTACGTTGGTGAGCGGTCGTTTCGGTAGAGAACTTAGGATTTTCTCTTTACTCGTTTCTTTTTTTCATGCCTCGTCCTGCATTGTGCGGCCGTAAGTACAGTCCTGCGCCTTTTTTTATACCGATGGAAATGGCTTCCATGCTTGCATTATGTCTACGTGCTTCCTGCAACTGCTTTCGCTGGTTCTTGCTAGTGTTGGCTGCTCTAGCAATATTTGCTGCGGCTGCTGCGATCCCACCTAGTGCACCTATAGCGGGCACCTGCAGCGGTAGAAATCCACCCTTTTTCTTATTGGTTCTGTGTATCTTGCGCTTGCGAGACCTGGTCCGGCGACGAGCACCCATTCCTTATTTTGTCTTTACCATCATGATTTTAGATATGCCCCACGCTGCGATTTTCTCTCAAAGTCCCACGTCCTGCGATTTGCTTATTTCTTCGGCTTCCTGTGCCAATATATGATCTGCTCTGTGTCTAGATTCCAGATTCTTGCTTAATGAATATGTGATATCGTGCTGCTTGCACTTTTCGTCCAGGGATTTAATGCCCATGTCACCGTGAGCTAACCTTTTCGCTAGTTTCGTGCCGGGGCCGCAGAATCTGTAGCCGGGAATATGTATCTCGAATGGTAGATTGTTTATCAGCGAGTTTACGAGTCCCGCGCCGATGTGTTGTTTGTTCCTGCCTCTTCGAGACATTACATGCAACTGAACTAATTTAAATAAATACGATTGCTCTTATAGAATTTACGTCAGTAGCGATGAAGGTAGTCAAGCAAGATGTTTGTTTGCCCGTTGCATTACGCAACATGATAAAACTATCGGTCACGAATCGCGGCATGGTATATTATTACCATCTACCGTACGTTGCATCATAGCGGGACTGTCAAACTGTGGCAAGACGTGTTTTACTGAGTTTATTGGAGGAGCCAAACGGTCTTCGGTTCGAGAACGTTTACTTGTATTCCAAGTCGTTGCAACAGCCAAAGTACCAGCGCTTGGCCGCCGTTCTACGCTCGGTGGATGGTATGGAGTATTTTCCGTTTAGCGAAAGCGTCGATGTGGTGTCTACCGACGAAGCAAAGCCTAATTCCGTGTTTGTTTTCGACGATGTGGCTTGTGAGAAGCAAGGCATAATACAAGAGTACGTTTCCATGGGTAGACAAGCCAAGGTAGACTGCATATACCTGTGTCAGACGTAAGGTAGAATACCCAAACATTTGCTGCGTGATAATGCGAATGTCATAGTGCTTTTTCGCATGGACGAACTTAATTTACACCACGCTTAAGACGATCACGTAGACACCGACATTTCGTTTCAGGAATTCAATGAGATGTGCTCCTCGTGTTGGTAAGAGGAACACGGATTTATAGTCATCGTAAAGGACTGGCCGCTATATAAGGGTAGGTACAGACAGGGTTTCGAAAAGTGTATCATCAAACATGAATCATAGTATTTCTAAATTTGGACGTAGCAGTCGAGCTCCACGTACCGAACTAAGCACCGTGAAACATGATGCTGAAATACGTAAATACATTTCGCTACTCGGTCAAGAAATAAAACGAGCAAAGGACGAAATAATAGTGTACCATGTTAACATAGACCAGCGTGTGGAAGCTTCGGATTCTCGAATTCGCGACATGATCGAAGTTTCGAATGCACAAAGGCGCGATGACCTAAATTCGCTTCTGTCAACACTTAATTCACATCTGTTGACTAAAGGTGCTTCGAAATAAAAACAAAATTATGGATGTTAACACCGATTTGGCTAAGCAACTGCACGATGTCATCGAGGCCATACGAACAAAGTACTTGCTTGCCAAGCAACACAGATTAAGCGACGAGGTTCGAAGAGAGGAAAAATTAAAGCCCCTTGAGTACCCGTCTCGACAGCTTCATAGCCAGGCGAGGGGACGTCGAAAACGAGAAACCGACTAAAATCGAAATAAAAAAAGAGCCGCAAACTACGTCCACGGGCAAACAAAAGTGAAGTCCAAAATTGACAGACGATTCCAACGTAACTTGTAGCGAAGACGAAGTTCGTGTCGGTCGAACTCTTAGGAAGAAACCTCGAAATAAAAAAGGTTTCGATGTCGGTCCTCTCGCGAGCGAGTACCTGGCCTCATATGTGCCACGAAACAGGGATGCGACGTATAGCGTGCATAAACGAGGTAGTAAATGGGTCCTTGGTTCGAAGGAAGTACATTTCGTGTCCGACGATACTATTGAATGTGGAAAAGAGGTGATAAAACTTATTCGTAGATTATGCGAACTTTTGTTTCGTAAAAATCCGCGGCGATATTCAGAGGTGGATTTGCGAAAATATAGAAGATTGTTAGATGCTTCCAACGCTGTTTACGCAAAAAATGATCCGAAAACGGGTCGTTTCAAAGATTATGAACATGAGAAATATCCTTTGATAGCTAGTCTTTTCTTAGACATCGAAGGGGCTGTACTTTATAAACTCGACACTGGTAGAAAATTGGACTATGTATATTGGGACGACCCCAATGAATTAGTTGATCGTCTTAGACTGCTGCAGGCATCTCAGAGCGTGGGAAATTATTCGCACACCAACGAAATCGCTTCCACACTTGAAGAAATACGGGAAGCGGGATATATTGAATAGTGATCATGTCAAAGTTTGCCATTGCGGGCGAGTTGCATAGACAAGCAAGACGTAATTATCTGCAACGAAAAATAAAAATCAAAGGATTGGACGACAATTGGCAGTCTGACCTGATCGAGATGATTGAGTCTTCGCGTGTAAACAAGGGCTACAGGTACATTCTCATAGTTATAGACACCTATTCAAAGTTCCTGTGGGCTAGACCCTTAAAACGGAAAAACCGCCGTGGAAGTTACGAGTGCCATTGCGAATATTTTGAATCATAAACGAATACCTTCGTTACTGCAGACGGACGACGGGAAAGAATTCTACAATGCATCATTCAAGGCATTGATGAAAAAGTACAACATAAATCACTACTCTACGTTTAGCGGTGTCAAAGCGTCAATGGCAGAACGTGTGATTCGTACGATGAAGAATAAACTATATAGGAATTTTACAGCGAATGGTAATTACAAGTGGCTGAGTTTACTTCCTAAACTCGTACGAGAATAAAATTCTACTGTGCATTCTACAACGAAACTCAAGCCAAAGGACGTAAAGGACAATCGACTGCTTCGAACTGTGTACTCTAAGACGAATACACTAGATTTGCGAAAGAAAAAAGCGAATATCGGCGACATTGTGCGGATTTCGAAAAATCCCGGAATTTTTCACAGGCCTTACAAGGGGAATTGGACTGGAGAATTATTTTGTGTATGTAGTATAAAAAATACGTATCCACATATTTATTTTCTCGAGGATCTAAAAGGGAAACGTATAACAGGGGCGTTTTATGGAGAAGAGATTATGAAAACTAAATTTCCACATACATTTCTCGTTGAAAAAGTGTTACGGCGTAAGAAGGGTAAGGCCTTAATACGATGGTTGCATCATGGACCAGAGTTTGACTCGTGGATTGATGAAAAAGATATTTTAAAACAATGAATTTGTGTAAATTTTTTTTAAAAAACTTGTGTGTAATGCTTATTTTGTGTAAATAAAACTTTGTATGTAATACATTTTTTTTTTAATTTCTGTATGTGTATACATGCATCATGCGGGGAGCATGCAAGAAGCACGACCGCTCCGCTCCGCGGTCGTCGAGACAGTGAGGCGGCTTTTACCCCCTCCACAGCGCCCGTGGCGGTGGTGGGGGCCTGGCGTCCCCTGGCCGCAAATGTGGTGGTGGGGTGGGGTGGTGAAATACTTACTTTGCAAAAATTTCCCTTATCTCCCCTGGTCCATGCAGGTGCATCTGCCCCCTCCATGCCACTCGTCGGACTGTGGGACAGTGCGCTGAGGGCAGAGACCTGATGTCCTTTTCAAGGACACGTGTGCTGGTCGCCACGTGCTATTAATATATTACAAAATTATTTTATTAAGAGTAACTTTTAATATTTTTAACTATAAAGACGAAATGAAAAGATTTATTCCAAGTATAAAGTTAAAACGAATTAATTTTCTTTACAAGTATAAAATCATAAAGAAATTATTTTATTAGGAATAACTTTTAATATTTATTCCAAGTATAATGATGAACTGATATATTTTTTTTTCCAAAGTATAGACATGAAGAGATATAAATAATATTTAAAAAAAAAAAACAATGTGTATATTGTGACTTGGGGGGTTTATTATTATGATAAAACCCAAACATTAAAAAAAAATTTTCTGCGTAATCGTACATACATATATACATTAGTTTTTACCTCAATTCCTCCTCCCCCCTTCCGAGTACCTTCTTCGTGACGAGTAGACGTAATTTTTTTTAATAGGTACTTTATCATCTAAAACATTATAAGGTTTTTTTATTTAGTTTTGATTACAAAGTTTTTTTTACAAAGATACAAAAAAAATATTTATTAAAGTTTTTTTTTTCACAGATACAAAAAAACGAAATAACTATAAGAGGGTGTTGGGGGGGGGGGGAGGGGAGGATCGTCATGTGCGAGAAAAAAAAATATTTTCGGGAGGGCGGGAGGAGGGGGGTGTTGTATGTTCGTATATGCGTGGTTAAAAGTGGTGGGGGTCAGTCTGCTTGTGTCCACTGTGGGGGAAGGATCGGTCACCATTTTTATTTTTTTATCCTCATCGGGTTCGAACCGAGGACTCCGAACTCCGTGTCGTAAATGTATGTTTTTTTTTTAATATTTTATAAAAATTTTATTAATTGAATTTTTTATAATTTAAAAAAAATTCATTAAAATCGGATAATAAATACAAAAGTTAAAGATGGCGGGCGTAACGAAAATTGCAACGGTGATGTCATCAATCAAAATGGCGGAAAACACATCGCCGGAATGTTCGAGAAAACAATGACGTCATAAAAATTGGCGGATCCAAGATGGAGTGTCCAAAATGACCGCCGGGGTCAAGGTCAAGGTCAAAGGTCAAGGTCACAACCATCCAAGATGTCGCCGTGACGACACAATCCAATATGGCGGACACCGACACCACACACCACGCGCCGGCGCCAGATCTCGGAGGAACTATTATATACTACTTGCAGTAACATCGGCATTTGGTTCGGGTTCGTCTTCATCAACTAGGCATCCTTGTGGCTACTGCGATATGACGTTTGCATTTACTTATGATGTACAGAGACATGAGAGGAGTAAATGTTCGAAGAATCCTCCTCGCATTAAGTTTCGCTGTGATGAATCTCGTGTACAATATTACTCAAATTGATAATTTGCGTCGACATGCCAAAAAATTTAAAGTGTAGTCTGTGTGCCTACTGTTGAACAACATGCAGAAATGTCAACTCCTCGCTTTAGATTGGAGACTCATAAGCATACAAGCAAAAAAAGCTACATGTGCAGCAACCGATTGCTATGACGTCTGGACATGAAATTAAACCCAAGACTGTGTTCGGTGCATTACAGGTGAATGATAATGGCTTCTACTTGGCACAGTCCGCATTTCATGGAACATTGAAATACTACTATTATCTAAATATTTTAAGTGAATCGAAAGACATTTGTATTTTTCTTGACGATATCAGGCAGAACATAATCAATCGGCTTACTGATGACGTAGCAACAAACGGGAAATTTTCCCTCGAAAAGATAAATTTGTTATTTTTTAAATTTTTTGAGATTGTTTGGCGGAATTTATTTTCCAAAAAAACTGGTAACTTTAGCTGATATTGGCAAATTTTGGGCAAAGTTTGGCATATTATGAAGATCAAGGTCAAAGGTCAAGCTCATCGAAGATGGCAGCTGTGACTCCAAAATCCAAGATGGCAGTCGAACAATCCCAATCCATACGCCGGTGCCAGTGCCAGTAGCGGACAATAGTAGTATAGTTTGGGCGCTCTGGAAACAGGGTCCAGGGTGTGGTGTCGGTGGTGTTGACCGCCATATTGGATTGTGACGTCACGGCGGCCATCTTGGATGTGTGTGACCTTGACCTTTGACCTTGACCTTGACCCCGACGGCCATTTTGGATCCGCCATTTTGGATCCGCCATTTTTGATGACGTAATTGTGTTCTCGAACATTCCAGCATAGGGTTTTCCGCCATTTTGAATTATGACGTCACCATTGCATTTTCCGTTACGTCCGCCATCTTTAACATTTTTATTTATTATCCGATTTTAATGAAATTTTTTTTAAATATTATAAAAAAATTAAATAATAAAATTTTAATAAGTTTTTATAAAAAATATACTTTTACGACACGGAGTTTGGAGTCCTTGGTTCGAACCTGGTGAGGGAAAAAAATAAAAATGGCGACCGATCCTTCCCCCGCGGTGGGTGCTGGCAGACTGACCCCCACCACCTTTACCAACGCATATACGAACTTACAAACCCCCCCCCCCCTCCACCCCCCACCCACCTCTCCTAAAAATATTATTTTTCTCGCACATGACGATCCACCCCTCCCCCACCAACCTTTTTTTAATTCTTTTATTTTTTATCGTAATAACCACCCCACCACTACTACTCTAGTTTTTTGCCTCCCTCCCTCACTTTACAGTCATTCCCACCCCTACCCCTCTCAACCCCTATTCTACCTTTTAAAGTATAAATACCGGCTGCAGGACCCGGGGGCCGTCAGTTTTGCAGTAGCTCCCAGCCGGAAGAAAATACGATGTTTGCTTGTTGTGGGAGCGGAGCAAAGATCTAGTCGGCCATCTTAGCTTATGGTAAAGTGCGCACGTTTGCGGCACTGGATAAGGAGACGGAGTTACCTTATCTACCCAAGGAGTTTCTCCTCGTCTACCCCCCGTACGAGATAAGATACGTCTGCAAGTTCCTGCCGGTGTACCTGCAGCTAGATAAAGACATTCAAGATTGTTTGCCGTGCACCGAGTGCGACAAGGATATGTCGTCCGTGCCCGACACGCCGCACATGAAATCGTGGTGCAAGAAGCGACGAGACGCGTGGCAGCGGCAGCATCATCCTAGATCCTAAGCGCAGTGCCGCAGACATCATTTAGGTACCACCACCCCAGCATTTCTGCAGAGCCAGCAACTGAGCCACGTCACTCCAGCCTCGTCATACGTGTAACCGTGAGTAACGACAATATGACACTCTTTCTTGTCAACATCCAGTGTCTTACGTCCCAAAAGGGCCCCGTAGTGAAGCAACTGTCAGTGATGTCCGTCATTGGCGGTGACGAAGTCAAGACTAGCGAATACATCTTTAAACCACCGTGTGACTGGACTAAGCTAGACAGATTCTCTCAATGCGAGAACCGGCGTCTAACCTATGAAGTGAATGGACTCTCGTGGAATGACGGTGATGTGGACTATGGTCAAGTGAACTCCGTGCTACGTGATCTCATCGAGCCGGATGACGACGTTGTTTACGTCCTTGGTAATGAACAGAAACGTATTGTGAGTGATTTGTGTAGTGCCAATGTAATTGAACTACGTAAACAAGGCAACTGTCCTTCCTTCAAAACACTGTTAAAGATGTACGGAAACCAAATTGAAAAGTGTGATAAATATTATAATGGTTTCCACTGTGCACATTGTAATAGTCAGTTACTGAAGCTGTGGCTCTATGAGCATCCTTATTACTACAGTGATGTTTAATTTTTTTATTCCTTTTTGCAATTGTAAATATTGTTTCCAATGTCACCTACTAATGAAATTATGTAAATAAAATATATAAAAACCAATGTATTGGTCTGTTTTCTTTTCGCCTTTATTTCATTGTAGATTTTTTTGTGAAGTAAAGTCTATTAATTATACTGTTTCGAAAAAAAATTAAAATATAAAATTAAATTGCACTGTTTTCAGCAATTTAATTCCAAGCATACATTATATAAAAAAACAAGGGTATTAGTATTATAGAAATAAAACTCAAAGTTCAAAAATGTTACAGATATATATTTTCGTTAAAATATACAATTAAATGTTTTATATTTCATGTGTGAGGGTGTAGAATCGCAGGGCTCTCTCTTCCCAGCAGACCATTCTCGTCCCGCCGTCTCTTCATCTCACCAGCTCTCTCCTCCTCATGCTGAATCTCTCTCTCCACCCCAGCAAAAGCTTACCTGCTAAATACTTAAACAGAATATAAGTCATTTAAACAAAAAGTTTGCACCGCAGCTCTCTGTGTTTGGAACGGGCTGGAGACCAACACCGCTAAACAGGCAGGTCACGCACAAGCCCCTTGCCACCATATGCAATATACGCCACATATGTAGTCAAGTACTTATGAACAACATCTCTATTTAGCCGTGGCCCATTACAACGATGCAAGCCTACCAGAAAGAACTAGCATATTATACATTTACACAAAGCACGTGCTTAAACTATCATATGTCACATACAAATGCTGAAATAGACCAGTAACAATGAAGTATCAACGCCGAAATCTTGCATGCCAAGACTGTGGAACCCAGCGGTGTAACAGTCCAGCATTGACACACAACGCCGAAATCTTGCATGCCAACGAATGTGGAACCCAGCGGCGTAACAGTCCAGCGTTGACACCATCATTATGACACCATCGATGTAAGGAGCCCAACGTCATGACTCCATCGATGATAGGAGCCCATCGTAGTAACCCCACCATCATGACACCATCGATGTTAGGAGCCCATCGTCTTGACATCATCGGCGTAAGAGGCCCAACGAAGCATAAAAAAACGCATTGGTGTAAAAAAACGAAGCGGTGCAAAAAAATGCATTGGTGTAAAAAAGGCATCAGTGTAAAAAAACACATCAGTGTAAAACGCATGAGTATAAAAAAAATATGTATTGCACCAAAAACTATGTAGGTGCAAAACACCACCTTACCATCCCAACCAACCAACCAAGAGAGCGCAGCATCGCAAACAACGAGGATGCAAAACACCACCACTTCCATCCCAACCAACCAACCAACCAAAAAATTCTCGCACCACAAATCAACGTAGGTGCAAAATACCACCACTTCCATCCCAACCAACCAACCAAAAAATTCTTGCACCACAAAACAACGTAGGTGCAAAACACCACCACTTACATCCCAACCAACCAACCAAAAAACGTAGCATCACAAACAACGAGGATGCAAAACACCACCACTTCCATCCCAACCAACCAACATTGAGAGCGCAGCAACACAAAAACATCGAGGATGCAAAACACCACCACTTCCATCCCATCTAACCAACCAAAAAACGCAGCATCGCAAACAACGAGGATGAAAAACACCACCACCCCCATCCCAACCAACCAACCAAGAGAGCGCAGTATCCCAAACAACGAGGATGCAAACACCACCACTTCCATCCCAACCAACCAACCAAAAAATTCTTGCACCACAAAACAACGTAGGTGCATATAACCACCACTCCCATCCCAACCAACCAACCAAAAAACGCAGCACCACAAACAACGAGGATTCAAAACACCACCACTTCCATCCCAACCATCCCACCAAATAAGCACCACGAATATTGTGGGTGCATGAACAAAACAAATCGCACCACGAAACAGTGTGGGTGCAAAAAATTAAGGTAAAATAGCACCAGAAAACCATAAAAAAGTAGGAGCAAAAAAAATCAATGAAAAAGATAGTACCACGAAACAGTGTGTGTGGGTGCACCAACAAAACAAGAAAAAATAGCACCAGAAAACCAAAAAAATCTAGGTGCAAAAAAATAAACAAAAAAAAGAGCACCACAAAACAGTGTGGATGCAACAAAATACAACGAGCGGACTCAGGAAACCAATGATGAAAAATCCAACGGTGAAGGCTATGTACAACACCATCAACAGGTACATGAGTGGCTAGCAAGTGGCAAACACCGGATCTGTGCTCGCACATTCTGGTTCAGATTCCCGTCAAGGTCTTTTTCTCGGCTACCACAGCAGAAGCCTGGGACCCCGACAGAGAATCCTGCGCGAAACGAACGAGCACAGACGCAAGTTTCAACATTTCATGTTATAAGGTTTTTTATGTGAAGAAAAAAACTCATTAAAAACCATTCAGTCTTTATAGCATTCTCTTTCTTTCACGTATGTATATATTTATATTCAGTCCATATATCCGTATGGTAATGTATGAATTCCATCTTCGCAAATCATTATTTTGTCATCGTGCCATGATAGTGATAATTTATTAATACATTTTGTATATAATATCATATTATGTGTACGTATGGACCGGACATTTGCGCTCTTCTCTGTGTGCTGCTCCAGGACCTCGAGAAAATCTTCAAATGTAATTTTATTTCTCACCACGCATTTCTGTATACCTTTGGCTCTTTTTGTTATATTATTATTGTATTTGTAGGTGTACAGCTTTGCCCTTAGGCCGACGAACTCCTCCATTGCCACTCCACTGCACTCGTCTTTGAACTTGCCTACTACCTTCTTGTTCGTAGGTGAGTAGCAGGGGTGGTCAATGGGATAGCTGCTGGTGTCGAACTCGTCCAGGAGAGCAGCGTCGTCGGCCAGGTCCTGGTAGAAGTCACGCGTCTTGATCTCGTATATGAAGCTGTCCGTGTCCATGTACGCCAGCATGATGTCATCCTTATATTTTTCTTTCATTATGTCATAATGGAACCCATACATTAACGTCTTGGACAAGTCCAGGACCGCGAACCCCGCATATATTGGGCGGTCAAGAAAGATTGTTTCTTGCTGTAGTCTCACCAGCATCAGAGACTCATCAAGGATGGTTCGGTCCTGGAACGCTGGCATTGCCACAACTTTACGTAGCCTGCCTTCACTACATACAAGTTCCATACGCTACCGACGAAATTTGTTCCCACAGAGTTTTCCAAAAGAAGAGTTGTTGGCAAGCTTAAAGAACTCCTTTTCAAAATCATTTGTAGCTGCCTGTCGTTTCAACGTATTTTTCGTAATAAATGGCTCCATCCAGGCACCCTGCTTGAATTCGAGGACTCTATGAATTTTCTTGAGTCTCAGTCCGTGCTGGATGGCCTGTTTCAGGTTTCTAAAATGAATTATATAATTTTCTTTCGATTCCAGTGTTGTGATTAATTTCGACTGACGCGATCCGGGTGGGCACTGGCTGACGGGCAGGAATGGTAGCTCTTTGTGGTCTTCGTGGACGGCAGACGGATACTCCACGTCGACTTCAAGGATGTAGCCCGTCTGCCCCTCGTCAGGTATCGACATTACGTCAATATCCGTGCCCACCCACTTGAAGCCGCTGACTGGAAGAGGCAACGACATGGCCCACCCATTCAGATTGTTGGCGTCCAGGTACGCAACATGAGTTGATGGTTGGCTGGGATCGTAGGTTTGGGGCAGGCAGATGTTGTTCGCCTTGCAGTGTCTCTTTATCACTTGCGCGACCCCACCCCTGATCCCAGCTTCGACGAACATGTACATATCGTAATCGCTCATCAACTCAAGTCGTACCCCCGTCTGCCTCAACATTGCGTCGAACGCGAACCCTGGTGCGCTGACGTAATGGCTGCAGTCAAGGCCGTACGTCTGCAGGCACAGCAGACGAAAGCTCTCAAACACGTCAGTCAACAGCAGCACGTCCGTCTTGAGGTAGACGTCGCTGTAGTCGCCCAGAGTCACGCAGCCGAATGTTTCCCACACTGCCATTGCATGTTCGTAGTCATTATTTGTTATGTGTGAGTCATTCAATATATTATAAAATTTATCTTGTGGTGGCAGTTGCGGCTCGTCCAGTTTCTCCCAGCTGGAAACATATTCATATGGAAACACACCCTTCCTCGTGACGAGGGTCATTTCGTCACGAGTAAAAAATGTCATGATGTCTGTGAATTGGTCGGCTGGCAGGTACGAGGCAAGGGACGCCAAACTGTGAGCCATGAACCTGAAACTATCGACAAACTGTACGGAGAATTTGTTGCCCAGACTTTTCGAGAAGGTAATCATTTTTTCCTGCATGTGGGGGATGATGAATATTTATTTATTGTCATAGCCCAGTTTCTTGATGATGAACTTCTCATCATAGGCCAGATTGTGGAAGTAAACCACGAGTTTCTTGGGCCGCCTGCGCAGAAGATTGCAGCTGTTGCAGGCGGCACCAAGGTACTTCCCACTGAATTGGTCGTGGTCTCGGACCTTGTAATTATTAATGGTAAATACCGCATTGCAGTACCAGCACTGATGGGCTGCGGCGAAGCTGGCATACTCCTGTGCCGTCAGCGTCGTCATGGGTATGCTGGTCTCGTATATATCCTTCACAATTTTACCGATGTCAACAATGGTCTCCACGAATTTATTCTCAGCATCGGGGCCCCTATATAGAATTGGTTCTTGCGGCAGCGAGGAAGTGAGCGTGGCTGGAATCACGCTAATGTCGACCTTTACATAGATACAATAGCTGTATGCTTCATGTTTTTGGTACGCATGAGTGCTCGATTGCTGGGGGTCTGGCTGGCATGATGAGATGGGTACGAGCATGGCCTCAAAGTCTGCGTATGCAACAATGGGCATCTTGGATATGTGGTGATAGTTTTTGAATTCCAGGACTGGGGGCTGGCTGTTCTTGTCTGGCTTAGGCATCTCGACGCGCACGGGAGCATGGGTTTTGCAGAACGTTTTGTGCGCGTCGAGACACTGCTGCCCTGACAGTCCCGAAACATGAGGCCTCTCATCGTAGTACGTGAAGCACCTCTTGCAGACATGTATTTTCTCTTTGTGGGCTGTGATCTGAGGCCGGACGAGTCTTGAGAAATTTTTTATAAAGAGAAATGAGAGTTGTTTTCTTCGTTAGACAGCAGCAGGAGGTCGAAATGATGACGTTTTTCCTCCTTCCCCACACGCACCGGCGCGATCTTGTTGTCCTCGTCAATGCTGTAGACGTTGACGGAAACATCGGGATTGTTCCGTTCGAATACTTTGATTTGGGGGAGGGGGGTAGGGAACTCGAGTCCTGAAAAATTAAATTTTCCCTCCAGGTCGTGGTACCTCTTGTCAACTCGCCGCGGATTCCCCCCCTCCACATATCGCGCCAGTATGGCCCACTAGAAGCACATGTTGTCTTCCAGGTTCATGGGATTTATGCATGCTTCACGGTTCTTGATGACAGCAGGCAGGTCAATGTATAAGGAGACTCGAAGAGGGACAAGCTTATTTATTCTCAGCTGGATTCGCTTCACGACAGACAAGGTCCACCCGGATCCCTTGCTGACATAGTCCTCCTCCTCCTTGCATATTTTCAGGATACTGTCATCAATTGCTTCCTCGATTTCGCTTACCTCGTATATGGGAATATTTTTTGTCTTGAATGCCCTCTTGTCGACACCTTCATCGAAGGGAGCAGGCTTTGCATAGTCGCACTCGAGCCAGATATTATATTTTACTAAACCATTTTTATTGACTTCATTGGTTTATCTGATTCACGAGATTATTCTTCATTTGGGCCATGTACGTGCAAATGTCTTTTGTCGCACCATTGTTTTCTGCGACATACGTCTTCAAGTTGCGGCGGAACGCAGTCTCCGCCTCAACGAACCCGGTACCGCCTGCCTCCAAGTCTACTCAAGCCTGGTCGGGCACACTCGCCACGTACTGCGGACGAGTGCTGGGGCCGGGCTGTTGCAGGCCAGAGGTCGCGTCTACGCGCCGTCTCTTAGGAGCCAGGCCCTTGCACGTCTTGCTGTGCGTTAATAAATTATCTTTTCGGGTAAACTCACCCTGACATGTAGTGTATGTAAATGTTATGCGGTCGGGATTGAATTGGCACTGGCTCTGCTCGTGGCGTCTGGCATGACGACTAGTTCAAATACTTGACCACAGAATTTACACCTCGAGCCCGAGCTGTGCTCGGTGGTGGCACGACATGTTCGCATATGGCGGGTCAAACTATCTTTGCGGCTTAGTGTCATGCCGCAAGTATGGCACTGGTTGTTAATAGTGCGGCCAGGATTAGCTGCACACACTTTCTCGTGCCGTCTAGCACTGTGGCTAGCGGTAAAAATTTTGCCACAGAAAGCACACCCATTCCCTGGTGGTGTTGGTGCTCATACCTGTGCTGGCCCCGATGTTGAGGGCTGGAGGGCTCCGGAGGCGGGCTGGCAGGCTCCCGATGTCGAGGGCTGGCCAGCTGCCATGGGAACACCAGACGCGGTCCTCTTCATGATGAAGTCTGTAACACCAACGGAAAAATTATAGCAACAAGAACAGCAAATGAATACACACACATACACACACAAACAGACACACACAGAAACGTGCATAAAGTCAACCACGCGCGCACACACACACACACAAACAAATACACGTGCATAAATACAACCACACCTACACACAAACAAAATACACTTCCATAAAGACAGCTACACGCACGTACAAAAAAACACACACACACAAAACATCAGAAACAAGCACACACGCATAAAAATAATTAAATTCAACTCACCAGAAGAACACAGGAACGACTCTGTGTTTACTGCACGCACGCACGAGGAGGACTGGAACGTCGTACAGCACACAGGAACCTGTAACACAGAATAGAGACCAACCTGGCTTAGCACTCGAAATTTTTTTCAAGACAGTGCAAAGACACTGACGTCAAAATTTTATGTTTTATGTACTGACCGGAAACGTGGCAGAACCGCACGGAACTCCAGAGAGCAGACAGGCGTTCTCCAAGCAGATCACACTGGAGAGTAGCTCGACGCAAGGAGAAGCACTGAATACCTGCAACACATACAATATTTTTTACGAAATGTACTACAAAAGTAATTTACTCGTATTTTTTGGTATATTTTTGTATTTAGTTGTGATTAGAAATTCTGTATTTTATTAAGTATAAAAAAAAATTTCTATTTTTTTATGAAACAAATTTTTTTTCTATTTGATTATGATAGCAAGTGCGCGTGCACCTGTTATTTATTTATTTGGGCCAGGCGAGGGGGCAGGCAGGGTGACTTGAGCGCCCCATGCGGCGGTGCGCGGTAACTAGCCAGACGTAAGCTGCAGGGCGCGACGGAAACAGCGCTCCGTGCATCACGGGTGGAGGGGTGAAGCAGGGAGGGGGGAGGGCACGCTCTGCGCGCTGCCCGTCGGTAGGTCACGGGTGTGCACGGCATCTATCTTGTTCCTAGCTAAGTCGTTCATTCATGGATAATAATAACTAACATGTTTGCCAGGGGAAAAAATATTATTTCAAAAAAAATTGTAATAATCACGACTGTAAAATATTACTACTGAACCTAACGCAGACGTAACATCTAAAACAGCTCCACTCGCACACATTATCTAGGCAGTACCAATCTTAGACGTGAAAAAAGAATAAACACACTCAAAATTTACGAGACGGAAATTGTAATAATTTCTTAATTTTTTTTTGGAAAACAGCCGATTACTATGCCTCATGCGTACGCCTTGCTTCTTTTTTTTATTATTATTATTTCTACTCTCTCTCTCTCTCTGCCGGCCGGCTGGCCGGGGAGCCGGCGGGCGTCGCGTCAGCCGTGCGCACTCGCTCGGGTGTTATCACCACCTCACCTACTAGCTGGCTCAGCAGCGGCCTTCACCCAGTGGCCAGCTGTTAGGCTTGCTGACTGAGTGAAGGACGCAGCGGAGGCATACACACACGCGAGACCGTAATGTTAAAATAAAAAAAATTACAGTTAAAAAAAATTACTGTTAAAAAAAATTCAAAGTTGAAAACGTCCGGAAAAATTTCAAAGTTGAAATTTACGGAGAAGTTGTACTTACCAAGCTGCTGGAGTTGTAGAGACGGAAAGAGATGCAACGAAGCTCAAACAGGAATATGCGGTGACGGCGGCAAGACCAAAAGTGAAGCCCCCGACGTCTCACACGGCAATTTATAGGCAAATTCCCCCCTTGGTCAAAGGCCCCAGCCAATCAGGATGTGTGGGAGCCGCTGCTATGTCAGCGCGATTTTTTGCAAATGGGGGAGGGGTCGTGGGGGGAGGATCGAGGGGAAAAGTGGGAAGGGATTTGCGTGCTATGGTTAGTACGATTTGAAATTTACGGGAAGGGGACAGAAGGGAAAAATTGGGAGGGATGTAGGGGAAATCGGGAGGGAGGTTGACAATCCCCGCCTACTGTCGACTGCACGGTGGGGATATTCACTAGCCAATCAGAATCACTCGCTCCTGGCAGATGGAAGATTCACCATGATACTAACTTTGCTTCAAAGGAAAAAATTATTAAGTTATTGAAAAATATATATAATTCAAGTTAATTTATTTTATACTAATTTTTTTCAACAGTGTCATATTTAAATAACTGACTGTAAACTATCAACATTTATTATTTGTTTAGTTTTATGATTACCTTTTCAATCCCAAATTATTATTTTATAAATGGAAAGAGAAATAAAAAAAAGTCTTTACAATAGTTTTACATTTTTTTTATTACTTCAAAACATCTAACAAGGCAGAGAGTACAGAACACAGGGAACTACGAATGGTTTTTACAGTATCGAATTCGTAAAAGTCCGTAGCATTATCACTGTAGATCTGCGGCGTATCAATGCTCAATCCACGTCTCTTGATGCTGGGGCGACGAGTTGCCGGTTCGAGTCTGGGAGAGGGTCGACGACGAGTCCTAGTCTTGAGTTCAGGTCTGGACATGTCGCTGCGCTTCGTAACCTCGCGTTTGGACAGGTCGCTGCGTCTGGTAGACACAGGTTTGGACTGCTCACTGCAGCCCAGGGTGCCGGGGTCGATACCGCTACAGTCTTCTGGCGTGCAGTCGGATGCGTGTAGAGTTGTACCGAAAATTTCTTCCTTGGTGCATGGAAGAACGGTTGTTGGTCTGAGGTTAAACACGACGCACTTTTCCGCTCCGCAACAGTTTATTTGTTGTTGTGATGGCTCATGACTGCGTGGCGAATGAGCCATTAGGAAATGTAATACTCCACCGTAACATAATTCCGTATAAGTGCGTAAGTTTTCTTCTTCGTCCAGGAAACTGTATTCAATACAGCTGTAGTCTGGTTTAGCGCTCAGGTACTCGGTTTCCGGCTGGAATGGCGTCATCGTGTCCGAACGTCAACTGATTGATAGAGCTCGATTTTCGAGCTATTTATAGTAAAAAAATAAAATTCAGGTGTGCCACTATTTGACAAAAAAAATCGGGTTTGCCAATATTTAAAAAAATTATTCCTGCTGCGCGTGCCATTTCTGCATTAGCTGCGAGTTTGTGCAGGCACAGACACGTTCAAACTTGTCGTTTGGATGCTTAGCTTCGTATAGTGAACAGAGATTGCACAGGGAAGGACAGCCGTAGTCGGTCTGTATATCTACGATTTCGGCTGCACCGTCGTCACACAGTTCTCGTAGCCATTTCTTCTGTTCGGGTCCGGCAACGTAGATTATACCACGTGGATTTTGCAGTAGTAAATCTTGAAGTGTGTTTTTGACTTGATGGTACAGAATTTTTCCTTCGTCTTACTTCAGACCATGGTAGTATTTACATAGCCATTCGTTCGACCGTTTACTTTTTTCGTCTAGTAGTTTCCAAGGATACGGGGGTCGGAAGCTGCGGGTTCGAGTCCGGCCGTCGTGAGTGACGGCAATTTCCTTGAGCACGAATCCATTTTAACTATGGAACCCCTACAGGTTGCAGTACATTCTGAAACCAACTGATTATGTAATGATACATGCAGTCGTATTTATATCTAGTTCAATATTTTCACGAGACCTGAAAACGCATCGTAATTAATTACTCTGTCGTGTAGGAATAGACAGAACGCCAATGTGAGTGGCGGTACGTCATCTTTCGTGGAAATTTCCAATCGACAATCAATCATAGAGCTGCGAATCGATTCGTGTTGTTTGCTCACGTCAAATACGATTAGCGGAGCCAATGTTTTGTATGTGTCTGGACTCAGGATCGGGTGCGATTCTCGTCCGTGGTACGAAGATTGGAACTGCGTATACATGTGGTACGGCAAGGAAATACCGCCATTTACAAAATCAATGATCATGTCCACGTACGGGTAACTTTCGTTGTTTAAAAATAATTTTACATTTTCCATAAAACAGTGGTCAAACACCGATCTGTCAGTCTTGAGTTTCATTTGTCTGTCTGTCTGCAAAGCTAATATTATATATCTAGGTTTTTCTGTACTGCTCGACGTCTTGACGACCCGGTGATTGCGTCTATTCTGGGTCAGTAAGGGGCACGTTACGAGATTCCAGCTCCTGAACGCAATTTGAACCGTCTTGTCCTTTTTGACGTAACTTAAAAGTCTGACTCTTTCCTTCGTACTGACGGTTATGTGCGGAACAAACCACTCGGTGCTCGTGACGGTGACTACGACCGGCTGAGGGTCGTTTCCGGGTGCTCCCACGATGGCATTCAGGTGCGATGTCGCTAGAATTAACACGAGTTCTTGGCGGGCTTGAATTAATATTTTCTTGTAATCCTCCGCGAAGCCAAGAAGCATCGAAAGCAGTATGCTAACTTCGTATTTTCCAGATTGGTAGATGGGAATTTTGAAATCGGGTTCCATTCCAAAACCCGCGATTTTGGTCGCGCTCAGGTCGTTCGGTGTTAGAGACAGGTAATTTTTCATCGTGCCAGTAATGCCCAAGTCCCACGATTCATCGATCGCAATATTATTCAATTCGAAAATAACTCATATGAATAAATGCAATATTCCGTTTCGTCCGAAATACGCAGTTGTGGGATGTGTTCCGTCCGCCTTTGTCAGCGTGCCTCTTATACGAATAAACGACTGGCAGGGTAGAGTATAAACGTCTTGTTTCTGTACTGGGATGCGTATTTCCCTACCGGGAATGTACGGCCCTTGGAGGTAGGGAGCGTAGCAGTGATATTCAAATTTATTTACATCGTCGCTAAACTGAGCTTTTTCTGACACGCTTAAATAATCTTCCATTCTTGTCAACTTTGTAGCCTAAACTGCGGAGATACTTAACGTTACGAGGTGTAAGCGTGCCGCGGCCTCGCAACAGACTGGTCCTGGGTTCGTGTCGCTTATTTGATTTATAGGTATTGAAAATCAGTCCCATCGCTTCAGGTGCAGACATAATGTAATTTCTTCGTTTTTAAAATATACTAGTTTATCGTTTTGATCGAAAATGTCGACTACCACTTCGGGTACTGTTTTGGCGAGCACAGGGGCATAAATGATACTTTGCGGTACTTCGACCAGTTTATATCTGGGTGGAACTGTTGGCGAAAACTCGTGTACGATGTTGTTTAGTCTTCCGTTGAGGTACGTTCCACTTGCCAAATTACAGTTTATGAGTATTACATTTGTCGACATGATATTTACAGGTCGCGTGGAGACGCGCAAGGTCTTGGCAAAGTATAATTTCGGTTCGAATCCGAGCATGGTACCTACGGCCCCGGTTTTCGTAAAGTCGACATTTTCACTGCAGTAAAGTTCGCACTGTAGCGTGTTTGGGTTATCTCGCAATTCGAAAATTGTGTTTGGAGACAGGGCTTGCTTGATGTAATTTGTAATATCGCTCTACTCGTATGCGCTGGTAGGTATGGCAACTTCCCGAGCTGTTGTTCCATCACTTTTCAAGAGGCACATTTTCCAGTTTTCTTCGTCATTGTTCGGTATGGCATTATAGGTTTGAAAATCTACGAGTGCGATGCTCCATTCTCTGTTCAAGTCCAGCGGCGGGTAGAATGTGGCTCGTAGCTGTGAGCTACGACCTGTCAATATGAGTGTTACGGACATTTCTGATTTATTTTCGCTACTGTACGTTTATTTTAAATAAGAAAAAATTATTCTTGTTTTAAATACTTCATATTCGGTCAGAAATCTCAAGCACAAGTGTCCGCAATTTGTTTGATTAGGCCTCTGTTCCGTTTCGTAATTGTAAAACATCGTAGTGGTCCGACCCAGGTATTGTCGCAGTTCCGGCGGAGGTCACAAATTACCGAAACTGTCGTAGTAATTAGCTTTTTTTCCCGTCTTTACATAGGCCACCCAGTGTGTGCCGTGACCCGCCGACGTGTCTAAAATAATTATGGCGCGTTCGTGCGTTATTGGCTTGCTGGGCAAAGTGTCTCACATAAACACGCCGCGGAAGTTTGGTATTTTAAGTTTGCGTGCTTACTTTATTAAATTTACGTTGGTGAGCGGTCGTTTCTGTAGGGAACTTAGGATTTTCTCTTTACACGTTTCTTTTTCATGCCTCGGCCTGCCTTGAGAGGCCGTAGGTACAGTCCTGCGCCGTTTTTTTTTTACCGATGGCAATCGCTTCCATGCTTGAATTATGTCATTGTGCTTCCTCCAACTGCTTTCGCTGGTTCTTGCTAGTGTTGACTGCTCTAGCGATATTTGCTGCGGCTGCTGCGATCCCGCCTAGTGCATCTATAACAGGCACCAGAAGCGGTAAAAATCCGCCCTTTTACTTATTGGATCTTTTTATCTTGCGCTTCTTCGTCTTGCGAGACCTGGTCCGGCGACGAGCACCCATTCCTAATTTCGTCTTTGCCTTCATGATTTTGGATACGCTCCAGGCCGCGATTTTCTCTCCTAGTCCCGCGTCCGGCGATTTGCTTATTTCCTCGGCTTCCTGTGCCAATATCTGATCTGCTATGTGCCTAGATTCCAGATCCTTGCTTAATGAATATGCAATATCGTGCTGCTTGCACTTTTCGTCGAGAGAATTAATGCCCACGTCAACGCGAGCTAACCTTTTCGCTAGTTTCGTGCCGGGGCCGCAAAATCTGTAGTTGGGAATGTGTAGCTCGAATGGTAGATTGTATATCAGCGAGTTTACGATGCCCGCGCCGATGTGTTGTTTGTTCCTGCCTCTTCGAGACATTACATGCAACTGACCTAAAATCAATAAATACGATTGCTCGTATTAGATTTTCGTTAGTACGATGGAGGTGGTCAAGAAAGATGTTTGTTTGCCCGTGTACATTACGCAGGACGATGACACTATCGGTCAGGAATCACGACATGGCGTATTATTACCATCCACCGTACGTTGCATCATAGCAGGACCGTCAAACTGCGGTAAAACGTGCGTTATACTGAGTTTACTGGAGGAGCCAAACGGTCTTTGGTTCGAGAACGTTTACTTGTATTCGAAGTCGTTGCAACAGCCAAAATACCAGCGCTTGGCCGCCGTTCTACGCTTGGTGGATGGTCTGGAGTATTTCCCGTTTATTGATAACACCGATGTGGTGTCTACCGACGATACAAAGCCTAATTCCGTGTTTGTGTTCGATGGTGTGGCTTATGAGAAGCAAGGCATAATACAAGAGTACTTTTCCATGGGAAGACACGCCAAGGTAGACTGCGTATACCTGTGTCAGATGTACGGTAGAATACCCAAACATATGCTGCGAGATAATGCGAATGTCATAGTTTTGTTTCGCATGGACGAACTTAATTTACGTTACGCTTATGACGATCACGTAAACACCGACATGTCGTTTCAGGAATTTAAAGACATGTGCTCCTTGTGTTGGAAAGAGGAACACGGATTCCTAGTCATCGTAAAGGACTGGCCGCTATATAAGGGCAGGTACAGACAGGGTTTCGATCAGTTTATCATCAAACATGAATCATAGCATTTCAAAATTTGGACATAGCAGTCGAGCTCCGCGTACCAAACTATGCACCGTGAAACACGATGCTGAAATAAGTAAATACATTTCGATACTCGGCCAGGAAATATAACGAGCAAAATATGAAATAATAGTGTACCTTGTAGCCATAGACCAGCGCGTGGAACCTTCAGATTCTCGAATTCGCGACATGATTGAAGTTTCGAATACACAAAGACGCGACGACCTAAAGTCTCTTCTGTCAAAACTTAATTCACGTCTGGTGTCTAAAGGTGCTTCGAATAAGAAAAAAAATTATGGATGTTAACACCGATTTCGCTAAGCAACTGCACGATGTCATCGAGGCCATACGAACAAAGTACTTGCTCGCCAAGCAACACAGATTAAGCGACGAGGTTCGCAGAGAGGAAAAATTGAAGCCCTTGAGTGCCCGTTTCGATAGCTTCATAGCCAGGTGATAGGGTGTCGAAAACGAGAAACCGACTAAAATCGAAGTAAAAGAAGAGCCGTCAACTACATCCACGGGCAAACAAAAGCGAAGTCCACAATTAACAGACGATTCCAACGTATCTACTAGCAAAGACGAAGTTCGTGTCGGTCGAACTCTTAGGAAGAAACCTCGAAAAAAAAAAGGTTTCGATGTCTGTCCTCTCGCTAGCGAGTACCTGACCTCCTTTGTGCCTCGAAACAGCGACGCGATGTATGGCGTGCATAAACGAGGTAGTAAATGGGTCCTTGGTTCGAAGGAGGTACATTTCGTGTCCAGCGATAATATTGAATGTGGACAAGAGGTGATAAAACTTACTCGTGGATTATGCGAACTTTTGTCTCGTAGAAAACCGCGGCGATATTCAGAGGTGGATTTGCAAAAATATAGAAGATTGCTAGATGCTTTAACACTGTTTACGCAAAAAATGACCCGAAAACGGGTCGTTTCAAAGATTATGAACATGAGAAATATCCTTTGGTTGCTAGTCTTTTCTTAGACATCGAAGGGGCCGGACTTTATAAAATCGACACTGGTAGAAAATTGGACTCTGTATATTGGGACGAACCGAACGTGTTGGTTTCTCGTGTTAGACTGCTGCAGGCATCTCAGAGTGTGGGAAATAATTCACACAGCAACGAAATCGCTTCCATACTTGAAGAATTACGTAAAGTTGGATATATTGAATAGTGAGCATGTCAAAGTTTGCCATTGCGGGCGAGTTGCATAAACCTTCAAGACGTAATTATCCACATCAAAAAATCAAAATCAAAGGATTGGACGACAATTGGCAGTCTGACCTGATCGAGATGATTGAGTATTCGCGTGTGAACAAGGGCTACAGGTACATTCTCATAGTCATAGACACCTATTTAAAGTTCCTGTGGGCTAGACCCTGAAAACGGAATACGCTGTGGAATTTACGAGTGCCATGGCGAATATTTTGAAACATAAACGAAGACCTTCGTTACTGCAGACGGACGACGGGAAAGAATTCTACAATGCATCATTCAAGACATTGATGAAAAATTTTGACATTACGCATTATTCTACATTTAGCGGTGTCAAAGCATCAATGGCGGAACGTGTGATTCGTACGATGAAGAATAAACTGTATAGGAATTTTACAGCGAACGGTAATTACAAGTGGCTGAGTTTACTTCCTAAACTAGTACGAGAATACAATTCTACAGTGCATTCTTCAACGAAACTCAAGCCAAAGGATGTAAAGGACAATCGACTGCTTTGAACTGTGTACTCCAAGGCGAATATACTTGATTCGCGAAAGAAAAAAGCGAATATCGGCGACATTGTGCGGATTTCGAAAAATCGCGGAATTTTTCAGACTGTACAAGGGGAATTGGACTGGAGAATTATTTCGTGTATGTAGAATAAAAAATACGTATCCACGTACTTATTTTCTCGAGGATCTGAAAGGAAAACGTATAACAGGGGCATTTTATGGAGAGGAGATTATGAAAACTAAATTTCCAGATACTTTTCTCGTTGAAAAAGTGTTATGGCGTAAGAAGGGTAAGGCCTTAATAAGATGGTTGCATCATGGACCTGAGTTTGACTCGTTGATTGATGAAAAGGATATTTTAAAACAATGAGTTTTTTTTTCAAAATAAAAACTTGTGTGTAAAACATATTTTGTGTGTAAATTAATCTTTGTATGTAATAAATTGTATTTTTTTTTATTACTGTACGTGTATATATGCATCATGCGGGAAGCGTGCAAGAAGCGCGACCGCTCCGTTACGCGGTCGACGGGGCAGTGAGGCGAATTTGACCTCCTCCACAGCGCCCATGGCGGTGGTGGGGGCCTGGCGTCCTCTGGCCGCAGCGGAGGTGGCAGGGTGGAGGTGGTGAAGATCTTGCTTTGCAAAATTATACCCTCCTCTCCCCTGGTCCATGCAGGTGCATTTTCCCCGGGAGCCGTCAGTTTTTGCCTCAGTTCCTCCTCCGTTGATGCCGAGTACTTACTTCGTGCCGCGGAGACATCCGTCGACGCCGAGTACTTACATCGCGTCGCGGAGACGGATTTTTGTTTTTTCACATAATAAATATAATCATGGTTTCGCTTGCCGAAATGCATGAATTCATTGCTGAAATAATCACGGGATATGAAGGGATGTCGTTTGATCAAATTCGTCAATCGCTAACTGCAACCATCTTAAGTACTCTTGAAGCATTTCCCGGATGCGAGGAATTCATCCTGTATCTACACCACCGCATCCTGTGTACGTTGGAGGCGGCCATAGAGCTCCAGCAGCAGCAGCAGCAAGATGCACAAGACTCCGGCATCGAAGAGTGAGGCACCATCGTCGCGACATCCTCGTAACAAATCCAGCAACATCAACATGTCGACGACGGAGGCGGCTGCGGGTGACCGCGTCGACGAGGGTCGTCGTCGGAGCCCATCGATGTCGCCATCATCCGACACGTTTTGGACATCTTTCGCAGAGGGGCCGTTGCAGCCGAACATCCCAAACGAGGACGTCTCAGCCGTCGTGACGCGACAGCTGCCCCGGAGATCGTCAACGTGGTTCGCCCAGAGGACATCTTCTATCAGGTACCCAGACTTTGTCGACCACGTCGGCGACGACGATGACGAAGATGTCATTACTTGGTGCTGGGACCTCTGTCCAGACACACGCCCTCACGAGACTGAAAAGTGTGCGTTGTTCGACATCAGCCAAGAAAACAATTCTTTCGTACGATCAGGACAGCAGTGCGTTCAATATCAAATGTTTTATCACGGTTCCACTACCGACGTGTTCGCCACGAACATTACGTATTTTGAATCGTGTCGTGACGACATGCACTTTAGGTTTAAATGGGATTCCAAGGATCCCTTCGGTACCGTGAAACCTATAATCGCATATGACTGTACGAACCCAAATTGTGTAACCAAACTATGCCATCCTCAAGCGTATTTTCCGTGTTCGATTGATGTACTGAAGACATCGAAAATCGGTAATCATAAATATCGCTACAGTGAACAGTGCGGTGGACTAAAACATTGTAGGTACATGTACCACGATGATTTAGGTTATTGTTCAAAGTTTGAGACACCTTGCTGTCGTGAACTGTGTCCCGTGGCCAGATCAAAACTATTGTGTGACGCTAACTTTAACGCGGAAATGTATATTCATAGGCAATGCAAAAATCAACCGTCAAATACTTTATAAATATTATTTTGATGTTGTATAGTTGATGCAGTGTATCTTTTTAATCAAAACGTGAACGAATAAAAAAATAGTCATGTTCTTTATAATTATTTAGTTTTTTGTATCTTTGTAAAAAAACTTTGTGATCAAGACATTTTTTATAAATATATATCTACAAAACTAAATTTAAAAAAATCTTATAATGTTGTTGATGTTAAAGTATGTATAAAAAAACTTGTTAAACAAATGAATATAAAAAAACAAATCTACGTCTACTCGGCACGAAGAAGGTACTCGGAAGGGGGGGAGGGGGAATTGGGGCAAAAAACTAATGTATGAGTGATGTATATATATGTATGTATGATTACATAGAGAAAATAAAATGGAATTTTTTTTAATGTTTTGTTTTATCATAATAATAAATCCCCCAAGTCACTATACTCACACAATGTTTTTAAAATAGTATATATATATATTATTTATATCTCTCATGTCTATACTTGGAAAAAAATATACTTGAAAAAAAAATTTTTTATAACAGTTCACCTTTATACATGGAAAAAAATTATACATCTTTATACTTGGAAAAAAATTATACATCTTTATACTTGTAAAAAAATTAATTCTTTATGACTTTATACTTGGAATAAATATTAAAAGTTATTCTTTATAAAATAATTTTGTATTATATTGTTAGCATGTGGCGACCAGCACACGTGTCCTTGAAGCGACATCAGGTCTGTGCCCTCAGCGCCGTGTCCCACGCTCCGGCAAGTGACATGGAGGGGGAAGATGCACCTGCATGGGCCAGGGGAGAGGAGGGTATAATTTTGCAAAGCATGATCTTCACCACCTCCACCCTGCCACCACCGCTGCGGCCAGAGGACGCCAGGCCCCCACCACCGCCATGGGCGCTGTGGAGGAGGTTAAAGTCGCCTCACTGCCCCGTCGACCGCGTAACGGAGCAGTCGCGCTTCTTGCACGCTCCCCGCATGATGCATATATACACGTACAGAAATAAAAAAAAATACAATTTATTACATACAAAGATTAATTTACACACAAAATATGTTTTACACACAAGTTGTTATTTTGAAAAAAAAAAACTCATTGTTTTAAAATATCCTTTTCATCAATCCACGAGTCAAACTCAGGTCCATGATGCAACCATCGTATTAAGGCCTTACCCTTCTTATGCCGTAACACTTTTTCAACGAGAAAACTATCTGGAAATTTAGTTTTCATAATCTACTCTCCATAAAATGCCCCTGTTATACGTTTTCCTTTCAGATCCTCGAGAAAATAAGTACGTGGATACGTATTTTTTATTCTACATACACGAAATAATTCTCCAGTCCAATTACCCTTGTATGGTCTGTGAAAAATTCCGCGATTTTTCGAAATCCGCACAATGTCGCCGATATTCGCTTTTTTCTTTCGCGAATCAAGTATATTCGCCTTGGAGTACACAGTTCAAAGCAGTCGATTGTCCTTTACGTCCTTTGGCTGGAGTTTCGTTGTAGAATGCACTGTAGAATTGTATTCTCGTACTAGTTTAGGAAGTAAACTCAGCCACTTGTAATTACCGTTCGCTGTAAAATTCCTATACAGTTTATTCTTTATCGTACGAATCACACGTACCGCCATTGTAGCTTTGACACCGCTAAACGTAGAATAATGCGTAATGTCAAAATTTTTCATCAATGTCTTGAATGATGCATTGTAGAATTCTTTCCCGTCGTCCGTCTGCAGTAACGAAGGTCTTCGTTTATGTTTCAAAATATTCGCCATGGCACTCGTAAATTCCACGGAGGTTTTCCGTTTTAAGGGTCTAGCCCACAGGAACTTTGAATAGGTGTCTATGACTATGAGAATGTACCTGTAGCCCTTGTTCACACGCGAATACTCAATCATCTCGATCAGGTCAGACTGCCAATTGTCGTCCAATCCTTTGATTTTGATTTTTCGACGTGGATAATTACGTCTTGCAGGTTTATGCAACACGCCCGCAATGGTAAACTTTGACATGCTCACCATTCAATATATCCAACTTTACGTAATTCTTCAAGTATGGAAGCGATTTCGTTGCTGTGTGAATTATTTCCCTCACTCTGAGATGCCTGCAGCAGTCTAACACGAGAAACCAACTCGTTCGGTTCGTCCCAATATACATAGTCCAATTTTCTACCAGTGTCGAGTTTATAAAGTCCGGCCCCTTCGATGTCTAAGAAAAGACTAGCTATCAAAGGATTTTTCTCATGTTCATAATCTTTGAAACGACCCGTTTTCGGGTCATTTTTTGCGTAAACAGTGTTGGAAGCATCTAGCAATCTTCTATATTTTTGCAAATCCACCTCTGAATATCGCCGCGGTTTTTTTCGAGACAAAAGTTCGCATAATCCACGAGTAAGTTTTATCACCTCTTGTCCACATTCAATATTATCGCTGGACACGAAATGTACCTCCTTCGAACCAAGGACCCATTTACTACCTCGTTTATGCACGCCATACATCGCGTCACTGTTTCGAGGCACAGAGGAGGTCAGGTACTCGCTAGCGAGAGGACCGACATCGAAACCTTTTTTATTTCGAGGTTTCTTCCTAAGAGTTCGACCGACACGAACTTCGTCTTCGCTAGTAGATACGTTGGAATCGTCTGTTAATTGTGGACTTCGCTTTCGTTTGCCCGTGGATGTAGTTGACGGCTCTTCTTTTACTTCGATTTTAGTCGGTTTCTCGTTTTCGACGCCCCCTCGCCTGGCTATGAAGCTATCGAGACGGGCACTCAAGGGCTTCAATTTTTCCTCTCTGCGAACCTCGTCGCTTAATCTGTGTTGCTTGGCGAGCAAGTACTTTGTTCGTATGGCCTCGATGACATCGTGCAGTTGCTTAGCGAAATCGGTGTTAACATCCATAATTTTTTTTCTCATTCGAAGCACCTTTAGACACCAGACGTGAATTAAGTTTTGACAGAAGAGACTTTAGGTCGTCGCGTCTTTGTGCATTCGAAACTTCAATCATGTCGCGAATTCGAGAATCTGAAGCTTCAACGCGCTGGTCTATGGCTACAAGGTACACTATTATTTCGTCTTTTGCTCGTTTTATTTCCTGGCCGAGTAGCGAAATGTATTTACGTATTTCAGCATCGTGTTTCACGGTGCATAGTTTGGTACGCGGAGCTCGACTGCTATGTCCAAATTTAGAAATGCTATGATTCATGTTTCATGATAAACTGATCGAAACCCTGTCTGTACCTGCCCTTATATAGCGGCCAGTCCTTTACGATGACTAGGAATCCGTGTTCCTCTTTCCAACACAAGGAGCATATGTCTTTGAATTCCTGAAACGACATGTCGGTGTTTACGTGATCGTCGTAAGCGTGGCGTAAATTAAGTTCGTCCATGCGAAACAAAACTATGACATTCGCATTATCTCGCAGCAAATGTTTGGGTATTCTACCGTACATCTGACACAGGTATACGCAGTCTACCCTGGCGTGTCTGCCCATGGAAAAGTACTCTTGTATTTTGCCTTGCTTCTCATAAGCCACATCATCGAATACAAACACGGAATTTGGCTTTGCATCGTCGGTAGACACCACATCGGTGTTATCAATAAACGGGAAATACTCCAGACCATCCACCGAGCGTAGAACGGCGGCCAAGCGCTGGTATTTTGGCTGTTGCAACGACTTCGAATACACGTAAACGTTCTCGAACCAAAGACCGTTTGGCTCCTCCAGTAAACTCAGTAAAACGCACGTTTTACCGCAGTTTGACGGTCCTGCTATGATGCAACGTACGGTGGACGGTAATAATACGCCATGTCGTGATTCGTGACCGATAGTGTTATCGTCCTGCGTAATGTACAGGGGCAAACAAACATCTTTCTTGACCACCTCCATCGTACTGACGAAAATCTAATAAGAGCAATCGTATTTATTGATTTTAGGTCAGTTGCATGTAATGTCTCGAAGAGGCAGGAACAAACAACACATCGGCGCGGGACTCGTAAACTCGCTGATAAACAATCTACCATTCGAGCTACACATTCCCAACTACAGATTTTGCGGCCCCGGCACGAAACTAGCGAAAAGGTTAGCTCGCGTTGACGTGGGCATTAATTCTTTCGACGAAAAATGGAAGCAGCACGATATTGCATATTCATTAAGCAAGGATCTGGAATCTAGGCACATAGCAGATCAGATATTGGCACAGGAAGCCGTGGAAATAAGCAAATCGCGGGACGCGGGACTAGGAGAGAAAATCGCGGCCTGGAGCGTATCCAAAATCATGAAGGCAAAGACGAAATTAGGTATGGGTGCTCGTCGCCGGACCAGGTCTCGCAAGACGAAGAAGCGCAAGATACAAAGATCCAATAAGTAAAAGGGCGGATTTTTACCGCTGCTGGTGCCTGTTATAGGTGCACTAGGCGGGATCGCAGCATCCGCAGCAAATATCGCTAGAGCAGTCAACACTAGCAAGAACCAGCGAAAGCAGTTAGAGGAAGCACAACGACATAATTCAAGCATGGAAGCCATTGCCATCGGTAAAAAAAAAAAACGGCGCAGGACTGTACCTACGGCCTCTCAAGGCAGGCCGAGGCATGAAAAAGAAACGTGTAAAGAGAAAATCCTAAGTTCCCTACAGAAACGACCGCTCACCAACGTAAATGTAATAAAGTAAGCACGCAAACTTAAAATACCAAACTTCCGCGGCGTGTTTATGTGAGACACTTTGCCCAGCAAGCCAAAAAAGCATGAACGCGCCATAATTAATTAATACACGTCGGTGGGTCGCGGCACGCACTGGGTGGCCTATGTAAAGACGGGAAAAAAAGCTACTTACTACGACAGTTTCGGTAATTTGAGACCTCCGCCCGAACTGCGACAGTACCTGGGTCGTACCACTACGATGTTTTACAATTACGAAACGGAACAGAGGCCTAATCAAACAAATTGCGGACACTTGTGCCTGAGATTTCTAACCAAATATGAAGTATTAAAAACAAGAATATTTTTTCTTATATAAAATAAACGTACAGTAGCGAAAATAAATCAATAATGTCCGTAACACTCATATTGACAGGTCGTAGCTCACAGCTACGAGCCACATTCTACCCGCCGCTGGACTTGAACGGAGAATGGAGCATCGCACTCGTAGATTTTCAAACCTATAATGCCATACCGAACATTGACGAAGAAAACTGGAAAATGTGCCTCTTGAAAAGTGATGGAACAACAGCTCGGGAAGTTGCCATACCTACCGGTGCATACGAGTTGAGCGATATTACAAATTACATCAAGCAAGCCCTGTCTCCAAACACAATTTTCGAATTGCGAGATAACCCAAACACGCTACAGTGCGAACTTTACTGCAGTGAAAATGTCGACTTTACGAAACCCGGGGCCGTAGGTACCATGCTCGGATTTGAACCGAAATTATACGCAGCCAAGACCTTGCACGTCTCCACGCGACCTGTAAACATCATGTCGACAAATGTAATACTCATAAACTGTAATTTGGCAAGTGGAACGTACCTCAACGGAAGACTAAACAACATCCTACACGAGTTTTCGCCAACAGTTCCGCCCGGATATAAACTGGTCGAAGTACCGCAAAATATCATTTACGCCCCTGTGCTCGCCAAAACAGTACCCGAAGTGGTAGTCGACATTTTCGATCAAAACGATAAACTAGTATATTTTAAAAAGAAATTACATTACTTCTGCACCTGAAGCGATGGGACTGATTTTCAAGACCTATAAATCAAATAAGCGACACGAACCCAGGACCAGTCTGTTGCGAGGCCGCGGCACGCTAACACCTCGTAACGTTAAGTATCTCCGCAGTTTAGGCTACAAAGTTGACAAGCATGGAAGATTATTTAAGCGTGTCAGAAAAAGCTCAGTTTAGCGACGATGTAAATAAATTTGAATATCACTGCTACGCTCCCTACCTCCAAGGGCCGTACATGCCCGGTAGGGAAATACGCATCCCAGTACAGAAACAAGACGTTTATACTCCACCCGGACCTTTGAAGTATAACTTGTGGTTGGACTGTTTATATGGAAAGCCATTTCCATTCAATGACAAAGTGAAGAAGTGTGCATTCAAGACATCGGCTGCAGTAATTTACAGTTCTGAAGATGTGAAGCAAACTGTTAAAAATGGTATCCAGAAACTCTGTCAAGAAGAGGCGGACTATGTCTGTAAAGATTCTGGTTGGTCTCTGTCTAGTATAAGCCGATTGGAGCTAAGAATCAGTCATTTCACGCCTATGCAGGGCTAAATGTTAATAAGATTGCTGGCTTTCGCAAGTGATCCTGTAGTAAAATATAGATTATGTAATAAATATTATGTTTGTTAAAGTACTTTTGGTGATTTATTTTCGAACCTGTCACTATTATGTTAAATTGATGTTATATTTCACTTTTTTGCATCATCCAGTATCAAACCAAGGTTCGAATCAATCATTTTCTTGATGAGTGAATTTTTTGATGAATTTTGGGAATTTTTCCCGCATTTTTAGCATTAATATTACAGATTTTCAAGATGGCGCCCAAATTTCGAGATGGTGGGTGTCACAGTAATAATAAATGATTACTTCACTGCAGCAGGTTAGAATAAAACTAGCATGATGGTAAGACGACTACACACACAAGTTGGTGGCTTCCAGCAGACGAAAGCAAGATGGTTGCAATGACCACTAGCAGGCTGTAGTTCCTGGTAGCATGTACTGAACATAAAATGTCGGATCCATGATGGTCGTCATGGTCAAGGTCAAATTTGTAGGTATAGAGTAAATTTCAAGGTTAAATTTGAAGTTCAAGGTCAAAGTTCAAGGTCCAGGTAAAAGTTCAAGGTCATGGTCACAGTTTAAGGTCAATGTCAAAGTTCAATGCCAACAGTCGAGGTTAAAGTTATGGCGAACAGAAAATTATACTAACATGTCGCCAGCACACTTTAGCAGACGAAAACAAGATGCCAGTCTCCAGCGGGCGAAGACAAGATGGCGGACATGACGTAATACCAGCTTACGATATATACCTTGGTATTGGTGGTGGTAGGACAGTCTGTAGGTGACTTCTGTGGAGGAAGGATATGATTTTTTTGTCTTAGCTGTTTCGAACCAAGGACGGAAATCGATCTAATGAATCAGAATTCTAATAAATTATTGTTTTGATGAATTTTGGAATTTTTTCATTAAAATGGGATAATAAATAAATAATTTTAAGATGGCGACTAAATTTCAAGATGGCGGACATGATGTCATACTAGGTGATGATATATATGCTATGAAACAAGTGGCAGGGGTGAGTCTGTCAGCAGCCACAGTGAGGGAAGAAATAGTCGGCATGTTTTGCCCTCTCCGGGAACGATCTGAGGACTCCGAGCTCCGTGCTGTGAATCTATGTTTTTAAAAATATTTTTTATTAAACTTTTATGAATTGAATTATTTTATAAATTTTAAAAGTTTTTTCTTTAAAATCGGATAGTAAACAAAAAAACTAAAAATGGCAGGCACAACGGAAATGGCAACGGTGATGTCATAATCCAAGATGACATATTACAGGATGACGTCAGAGGCTTATCGGAGGCTGTAGACATGGGTGCTTTAGCCTCTATATGGACATTTTTAGCCTCTGGTATTTTTATGGACTAAAATGGGAAATGTACCCTCGCAACGGGAATTTTTCCCTCGAAAACGGGTAATTTTTCCTCAATATTGGAATGTTTGAGTCATTTTGTTTTTTTTTTGAGGAATTTTGAGAAATTTTTGAGTCCAAGATGGCCGCCGTGACGTCACAGCTTGGTCGGCACCACTTACCACAGCCAGAAGCAAGTGCCAGGAGCCCCATTCACATACTTCTGCACACTGATTCCTTAGGTGGGTTTCAGTGTCGTATTCACATTAATAACAACTAGAATTACTTTTAATAGTTTACCTCGATGCCATGTTTAGTGCTAGGCTACAATTTCTCAGCGAAGCACAGATGCATGAGCTATCACATATATTTGAGTCGTCCAGTTGCAAAACTCATTATGTCCACATTTTCCAGAAATTGAGTTATTTACTCCATGTTGTTCTTCAGTGTAAAATACACAATCTAGGATAATTGTAGTGATGCAAATCTCATTTAATCCAGTGTTAAACAGGCATTGAAAAACCCGTACTGCAGCATAACTCGTTATGTCCATGAGCAGAACTGCTGCAATACTCATTATGTCCAACTAATCAAACTGATGCAAAACTCGTTATGTCCAAGAGTAATACATATTGAATATAATAAACTGAAACAAAATGCACCATGTCCAAATTGTAACACCGAGAGTGTGTTCAGTATTTTCACAATGTGTTCTTGAATACTAGACATGAAAAAATTACGAGATTCAAGTTGTAAGATTGGCTATCATGGAAAAACTTCTCTACGTCTTATAATCTATGATTTTTTTTTTATTATTGCAGTAAACATTGTCAAAGTATTTGCATTCAGTCAAGTATAAACAAAGCATCGTAAACAGTTTATACAGTATTAATATTAATTATGAATCCTTTACAAGTACAGGAAGTCCAGCCTGGAAAAGGAAGAAAGAAAAGGGCATTGAAGGACAGTTGGAAAAGAAATGTTGCCAAGAGAATGAGGTATTGTACACATTCATAATATACATAGTTATATTTAGGTTATGCATGAAAATAAATGTTAGTAAATAACAAAGTAAAAGATTTTAGGTGTATATTTATGTTGTTACATTAACAATGTGTTTTTCTGTTGATGTTTAGGTACTCTGCACCTTCATTTCCACGACCGCCGTCATGTAACCACAAGGCAGCAGAGGCGTATCGTTGCAGTGAGGTGACGTATCAAGATGTGAGGAGAATGCATCAACGTTTCTACGGCCACCATGATAGAGAAGGACAACAAAATTTTATATTACATCATGTTGTAGTGTGCACACCAAAACGAGGAAGGTCAAGAAATCGCAATAGCGATTTTCACCGAAAAAAAGTAAGCACAAAATATTTCATTCCATGTTTGAACGGTAGTCACACGGTAAATATACAAGTCTGCAAAAAACTATTTATACAGACCTTATGTGTATCAGGAGACCGTGTTCAAAGTTTATGCAGAAAGTTTCTGCAACTAGACGATGTGCTTGTGGACAAACGTGGAGGAGACAAAATATCCATCCGTTATTCAGATAAGAGGCAGTCAGTAAAGGAATTCATAAATTCACTTACTGTACTTGAATCACATTACTGTCGCAGTAAAAATATAACTAGGCAATATCTTCCTAGTGAACTAAGCATTAAATCCCTTTGGACAAAATATCAAGACACACATGACAAAAAGGTGCACGTAAAGTACGATTATTTTCGCAGCATTTTTGATAGTGACTTTAACATAGGTTTCGGTTCTCCAGCTACTGACTGCTGTTCAGTATGCCTTTCACTTAAGGAACGAATAAAGAAATGCACAGATGTGCAACAGAGAAAGGAACTGCAAACAGAACTCATCATTCATGAACAACGAGCAAAAGCATTTTATGATATCTTACGACACAGCAATGAACAGGAAATCACATTTAGCTTTGATTGCCAGAAAAACCAGCCAATTCCTAAAATACCCGACCAGTCAGCATACTATCTAAGGCAGTTATATTTATATAACTTCACTATTTGTGTTGGAAATTCAAAAGAAAGCCAGCGGAAGGAGAATACATTTTCTTATGTATGGCTTGAAGACGAATACAAGAAGGGATCAAACCAAATTGCTAGTGCCCTCCATCATCAATTATTGTCCGCAGACTTAACAAATTACAAATCAATAAAGTTGGTAGCAGATGGCTGTGGAGGCCAAAACAAGAACAAAATTCTTATAGGTATGCTCTGCAAATATCTGGCTGAAGATGCTCCTACATCAGTAAACCAAGTAACTTTGGTATTCCCAGTACCTGGACACTCCTTCATCCCTCCTGACAGGATATTCGGACGGATTGAATCGCAAGTAAAGAAAAAATCAACAATCCTTACTCGCCAAGATTATGAAAACATTATTGAATCCCACGCAACCCTGAAACGTTTGGGAGAAGAATGTCCTGTATTGCATTGGAAAGATGCAGTTTCCAAAGTTATTAAAGAGCCCGGTCAATGGCATTTCAAACTTCAACCTTGCAAGAGGGTAGTAATTACTCGAACTTCACCTGGTAAGTGTGTAATTAGGGGAGAAGTCAACTATAATACTGATATTGGTGAACCAAAAAGTGTGTTGAAACGTGGGAAAATGTTGTCAGCTATCAAACCGAAAGAAGAGAAAAAGGAATACCACTTAAGAAAGAAAAAGTTACTGATTTGAACACGTTGTTGAAAAAGCACTTTGGTAATGACTGGGTTGAAATGGATAACCTATTGTTCTTCAAAACTTTGTTTTCACAGCAAGAATCATTAACTGAAGAAGTGGCAGAAAATGATTCTGATCTAGGAGAATTGTTAGAAGAAAAGGAAGGGCTGATACTTTAAAGTTTATGGGAAATTACCTTTGTATTTAGGTCTACATTATTATTGTATCTGTTAATTTTTTTATGTAGAATACCCATTGTGATGAAAGATGTATACTGAAAATATTTCATTCTATTTACTTTATTGGAATGTGATTGTATGTACATGAATGAAATGTAAAGTATTTTGTATAAAGTATACCCATTTTGAAGAAAATTGTGTACTGCAGCAAAATTGTGTTTACATTTATTTAGAATATTGTATTTGCATTATTTTGTCTGGTAATATTTCTACAGAGTATACCCATTGTTATTTTAGATGTATACTGCAGCTAAATTGCATTTATATTTTTTTCGAATCTGGTAAACTTAGTATAAAGAGTCCCCAGTGTTACATACTGCAGCAAAATGCATTAAGTCCTCCTAACTGCTGCAAAACTCATTATGTCCAAACATGTTTTGGAAATAACTTTGGTAATTTAAGTGAAAATTATCCACTCTCTGGTTGATAATTTGTGATATTTATTGTCTATTTATTAGTACAAATTCCAAATTTCTATCTGCAATATTTCATTAACCACAGTTTTTTGCCCTTCCTGAAAAATCTGTTTCGCTGGACATAATGTGTTTTGCAACTGGACGACTCATTTTATCATTCCTCTATGTAAATGGTATCATGCAATGCAATACAGGGAAACCATAAAATGAATCAACCGTTACTCATTGTGATGACCATCCCAAATATTACTTGGAATATTCTCAAGAAAACTTAGGGAACAGAAATCATGGTATTCGGAATAACGAAAATCTATTGTTTCCCCATTGAGCCATCTCGTAGTGCATGATAGAATATTAAATATTTACTTTATATTTGCATGCTGGATACATTAAGGAACATGTGAAAATTTTAATATCGTTATTTCTTTCTTATACCTAGAGAAGATGTGCGCTGAGAAACAGCTTATGTGGGGGAACTGTTGTGACTCTATACGTCTTAATCCGACAATACTCACAAACATAAGGCTCCATATGTTCCAAAAAAATAAAGATACAAAATCTGCTTCATTCATTTCCACTTCCAAATGCCATGTGTGATCCTGTAAATTTTCACTAGATTTTATTGACACGTAAACACCTTAGATTCGGTCGTCATATGTTTTATTTTAATATTCTATTACTCGTTTCAAGGATAAACTACCTCTCAAACAATTATTTTATGTAGTCTCAGTTCCAACTCTTGCTCAAACATTGGGTTACCATGTTCACTACCTGCCCTAAACATTTAATAGTTATCGAATGAATTAATTCAAGATCAGAACTGCTATCTAAAATTTTAATGAGTTCGCAGGCTCGTTTCGTTGAAGTACACTGATGACAGCAACAATTACTGGATTTACATGTGAATTTGCACTATTCCGACCGAGGTCACTCTCGATCGTACCTTCCGCATTTTCAGCTGTTTCAAACTCTTACATATTTCTCGCCTTTTGTGTACCTCTTCTATCATTTTTAATTATCATTATACATAAAATGGTTACAGGGGGAAAAATACATTAGGACCAGGAAAGCCTGTCATGATGTCTGCCTAATCTGTTTATTTAAGACAGATCCTCTACATCGGTATCAGGAGCTCGAACTGGATGTATCCTTTGTTGACTGTTGTGTTTCATTGCTGAGAATGGCTGGTGCAGATAAACTATAGTTCACTGGGGGTTTCATGCTCATGATATGCCTGGGACATAAACAGCTGTGGCCAGAAAATAAAATGGCTTACCTAATGCTACAAACTTACACAGTACTAAATCTCTTACACAAACACATTTGCGAAAATCACATCACAATCCATAACTCGTGTTTTTCATAGTGTGAAACAGGTTAACATTTAATTGTCGAACCGAAATGTCTCCAAAGGTAAATAAACAACATTTTCTGGTGCTGTGCTTTGCAGTCTTAGCTTTATCCGCTACCATCCAGCCAACATTACAGCCACTGTCATTCGGAAAGTTATTGTCACTTGCGAAAACATCAACTCCTTGATTTCTCCACACAGCCTCATTTCTCGGAATTGCTTTCACTTCTCCGCCTAGGCCCAACCAACATCCATCAGTAGAGCGGGTCTTCAAATACAATAAAGCACACAATCCCAAACACCTCACATACTCCCAAGTCCCAATGCTCTATGGGATTGATTGCTTGTGCAGGCGACGGCGCACGCTAAGGAGATGTCAGAGCTGGTGCAGGCGATACTAAAGCAAGTGCTGAGGCTGTACCGCGCGCTCGGCTGCGATGAAGCAGATCTGCAAGAAGATGGAGGCTTGTCCGCCGACAACCTAGAGAGGCACATGGCGGCCATGGCACAGCGCGTACGAGAGATACACGCTCGTAACCTGCCACCCGAGCCTCAGCCATTACTGCAGGATGTAAGAGCCCTGGCTGCACAGTGCCTGTACCCTGCCTTCACCTTATCCACACTGTGCCTAAACTTACCTGTGCCAAGCGTACATCGAGCTGCTACTGAATGGCGACTTATGACAATGTTTCTAGACCCACACCTGAAAACTGAGGCAACATATCTAAAAGAAGCCCTTTTATCATAAAATCCAAACCATTACTATTGTAGTCACTTAAACACATTATGGTATAGTACAGATTATATAATCTCATTATTTGTGGTTTAGCACTTGAATAAGTAACTATTTATTGACGTTGATAATTGAAAAAATTTCGGGATTAAATAATCTGTCACCCAATTCGTACTCAAAATTGGTTTTAAATCAAAATTTTTTATACTATTTATTAAAATTTATGTTACTGCCTAGTTTTCGTTATATTTTATAACGTGTAGCAATCTAATAATATTATTTTGTAATTTTACTTAAGCATGATACCCGCTTTGAATAATTTACATGGTTATCGTGGTGAAAACTATTCATAAATTTTAAATAAATTTTTAAATATAGAAATCTTAAAATATAAGGGATATTTTAATTTTTGTAATTCTAATCATTGAAGCATGGTTTTCAATATCAGTTAAAAAACTCAGAATCCATAAATTATATTAAAATACTAACTGAGCAAGTGGAAAGTGGTCTCAGTCAAGTATTCCTTCAATGCTCTGTTGTACTCTAGAGTATTAAATTGTGTCCAGCGCCCTAACTTAGAGGCAAGCACACTGTCAGTGCAAGAGAAGCAGATGTGCGCCTGTGCAGATGCTGGAGGCTGGCGAAGCTGCGCTAGGGGTCAGCGAGGAGCCAGGCCCCATGATGGTGGTGGCCGTATGCATGGAGCGAGCTGAGAGTCGTCGCGTTACAGAACGGCGCCCACTGCCCATGAGTCGCGACCATGCGCGCCATCTGCTGCTCACCAGCGACATCGTGCGCAGCGAGGTGCTGGCATGTGGCCACGGCGCTGCCTAGCGGCCAGGTGAACCCACTAACACTACCGCTAACGTATGGTAGACTGATACCATGTAGCATGTAAGTGCGACAAGCTGGCCAGCGACTTGAATTGTGCTTGCAGTGCATACTTGGCTTTTCAAGCTTCATTCAAACTGAGGGGTAACCATTCAGACTGGGACTTTATTTCTGCAAGCTTGAAATTGTCTTTCTCTCTGCTCCTTGTTGCTAAGCTTACTGTGCGCTTGCCTTGGTGGGCTTGCTACCAGTTTAATGAATGGAGACTAGTCATCTTGAATCAAGCTTGCCGCAAGCTAACATTATTGCCATAGCAAGCTTGCTGTGCACTTACCTTGGCAGGTTTGTTGCCAGCTTGAGGCGTGGAGATGAGTTAGCATTAAGAAAGTTTGCCGCAAGCTAACGTTATTGCCATAGCAAGCTTGCTGCAAGCTAATGTTCTTGCCATAGCAAGCTTGTTGTGCCCTTAACATGTGCAGGTATGCAGCCAAATTGATGCGTGGACTAGTTAGCTTGAACGAAGCTTTGTGCAAGCTAACATTCTTGCCATAGAAAGCTTGCTGTGCACATACCTTGGCAGGCTCGCTGCTAGCTTAATGAGTGGAGACTAGTTAGCTTGAACGAAGCTTGGTGAAGCTGTTATTTCTTTCCATAGCTCTAAGACAATTTTGAAACTTAATGAAGATTTTTGTATTATGTCACGCATTCATTGACTTATTTATGTATACATTTTCAGGCTCGTGTTTTTACAGAACCTTTCCAATGGTGTCTGATGAAGGTCCGAGACAATTGTCTCAAATTGGCGTGCTGTGAAACAGCTAGTTTTCGACTGTGCTGTACTAAACATCGTGAGACTGCACTGTTTCAATTGCAGCTTTAGTGTGTGTGTTTTTATACTACCATTATTTACTTTTATTATAATATATTTTTCTACCTCAATTTAAAACTTATTCACTTTTTACAGTGCTTATGAAATTAGGTTTAATTTCTTACGTTCGTTCTAACAGTATGGAATAAAAAAATGTATATTTTGAAAGTGGTTAGGATAAAGTTATTTTACTGTTACCTAAAAAGTATTTTGACATAGGTGTAGTCAAATAATGTAATGAAGTCATAATTTGTTCAATCACTACATAACATGTCAGTTAACTCCGGTTAGTAATTAATTAATGTTTAGTTTAAAACTAGTGTTACACTTAGAATTCTCTTTCTTAATTATGGTTGCTGTTTCCTTGTGAAATTTCATTGGTATTGATTGATTCAGAAGATTTGGAAAAGTTCAAAACATGTGACTTACCTTTATATGAGCTAAATTCCTTTGCCCACAATACGTACCTTTACGTGAGCTGAATGCTCTTGCCCACAATACTTTAGCCTAGGAAATGAAAAGAAAAAATGTATAAATGTGGGGAAAAATTAGAGACAAGCTGAACTTTAGGCAGGTGTTAGGACCCAAAAAGAGGTGTATTTTACCAAAAGTCCCCACCCCTCCCTTCTGTGCTTCGCCCCCTCTCCCTTTAACAATACATTTGCAAGCATTTGGATTACCCTTCATATCTCCGTTGTTATTTATCGCAGTCAAACTTTCTATATATAGTTTTATTCCTTATATTATTATCTACAATAAAGATTTTTATAGTTTTGTTCTAAGTTTAACAGTTAACTAGATATTAGCTAAAGAATGTCAAGTTTTACAATTTTATGTTAAGTTTGTTAAGAATTTTTAAGTTAAAATTTTTATTTTGCGACAATTTCACGAAACATTGGAGATAAAAAGTGTAGAATTATTATTTATCTTTCCAACGGTATTAATTCCTTCATATTTTGGACGACGGAAACATGTGTATAACACTAGAATATGCAAGGAAGGCGCGGCATTTTCTTCTACCCTTGGTACAAGCTGCAGTGGGTGGCTCTGTGAGACAAATAATGGAAGACAGTGGACTTGAATGTTTGTGGGCTACTGTGTATGGTAAAAATACAGCTCAGACCATGCTTAATGGTCATTCATATGCTAGATGTGTCCAAGCATTTGCACTCACAGCCTCTGCAATTGTTAATGTGATGAAAGACCATTGTGAAGATCTGAAGGACAGCATCGCCACCTTGGAGAAGTTTCACGAGAAACTCCTGAACCACGAGATGTATCCAGAATATGTAGTAAAGGAACCAGAAGTTATTGAAGCTCATGCTAAAATAGTCACTTCTATAAAAAAACAGGACTTCAAAACTTTGGCTGACTCTTTTAAAATATATACCTAGACCTAGTTCTGCAATTAATTTATGCAGAAAGAACAGGAGATTAGGATATGCACTTGGCGACATATGTGAAAATACTTCCGTTCTTCCATGCTGCAGGACACTTACCTTATTAGAAATCTGCACATTAATATGTCCAGAAAATGATTGAAATCGACTCCAAACTGGCAGAGAGGGATCTAGAATTGTTTACAAAGAGGGGAATGTTCACAGTAAGACAAAGTGGCAAATTTTGGCCAGGAACTTGGACATATATGTGTATTGAGCAGTGCCTCTTGCGCACAATGAAATCTGTAGGTGGATTTACACACGGCAGAGGCATAACTGAAAGCACACTGTCCAAGTGGGTGTTTGGAACACCTCATTTTTTGGTTCAGTGATGGAATAAATATCCTTGACTTGCTCTCCAATATCAATAATGTCCTCCATGAACTTTTCACCAGCATCCTCTCCTCTGTAGAGAATTGGCTTTGATGGGAGACTTGATGTTTTACAAGTAGGAATAACTTCATATTCTACTTGCACATACAAGCAATAGCTGTACGCCTCATGTTTCTGGCACTTGGAAGTATAAGACTTGTCTGGATTTGGCTGACATGATTGAACAGGTTTTAACATCACCTCAAAATCAGCATATACCACAATAGGCATTTTGTCTGCATGATGATAGTTTTTGGATTTAAGAACTGGAGGCTTGCCATCACTTCCTGCCTGAGGCATTTCAACTCTCACAGGTGCATACTCATTGCAGAACTTTTTATGCTCTTCCAAACACAGCTGCCCTGTGAGCCCAGACACTCGAAATTGGTCATCATAATGCTGGAAACACCGCTTGCAAATACGGACTTTATGTCCATGAGCAGTCACATGAGGTCCAACCAGTCTTGAGAAATTCTTGATATAAGCATAATGTGCATTATCTTCTTCGGATATATACAAGAGATCAAAGTACTGACTCTTCTCTTCTTTTGCTACACGTAGCAGAATGATTTTTGTGTCCTCATTGAGTCCATACACATTGACTGTCACTCCAGGATTGTTTCTCTCGAATATGTTTATTTGGCGAAGAGGCATGGGGAATTTAAGACCACTAAAATTAAATTTGTTTTCCAAGTCTCTATATCTCTGGTTCACATGCTGTGGGTCCTTTCCTTCGACGAATCTTGCCAACATAGCCCACTTGAAACATTGTTGGTCCTCATTCTTTGGGTTGATGACGGCTTCCCTAGCCTTGATGGGAGCCGGTTAGTCGATGTAGCTGGAAGCACGGAGTGTATCTAGCTTATTGATCCTTAGCTGCCTACAACGTACAGAAATGGGGGTCCAGCCATTTCCTTTGCCCTGGTACTCTTCTTCTTCCTGGCATATCTTCTCTATGCTGGCTGTGATTGCTTCTTCGATGTTATCGGTTGTGTAGAGCAGGATGTTCTTAGTCTTAAATGCTCGCTGGTCTTCTTGGTCTTCGTGAGGCTCTGGCTTTCCATAAAAACATTTCAACCATAAATTGAAATTGATGGCTCCATTTTCTTCAATTTCTTGTTTGAGATGGCCAATTATGTTTGCTTTCATGCCTTCTAGATAAGTACATATATCTTTGCCACATTCGGACGTATTTTCAGCTACCAGGGTCTTCAATTTGCCTCGAAATGCGGTCTCGGCCTCCACAAACCCAAACTGGGAGGCTACACCTGCTCCTGCTACTATCTTTGGTCGAGATGTTTTGGGTTGAGGAGCAGTCGATGGACCAGGCTGGGGCGAAGCCTCTCGTCTTCTCTTGGCCGGTGTTGGGCCATTACACTTGGCAGCATGTATGGCTAAACTGTCTGCTCTGGTGAAGTCCGTCTTGCACTTATTACATTTTTAAAGCTGGCGATCTGGATTAAAATTGCATGCATTCTCATGTCTTCGTGCATATCCAATGTAAGAAAATAGTTGGTTGCAGAACATGCAACTCACGGCCGCTGCGTGGAAACTTTCGCCAGTACATGACCTCAGATGTTTAGCCATGTTATCCTTGCGAGTGATGGCTACCCCACACTTGTCACAAATTTGCTGGTCGTATCTGTGTGGGTTGTGGGGGCACTGGCGCTCGTGGCATAATCCATTGGAACGAGTAGCGAACACCTTATTACAGAAACCACACTGTAACCCTGGAGGAAGCATTGGACTTACCCCAGAAGAAGAAGCAGCCACTCCGGTTGTCTTGCTGTCCATGTCGATGATAATGATGATGTTGATGAAGATGATGCAGGACATCTCAACTGGAATCTCCCAACAGAACGTACGGTTGCGGCTCTTCATTGAAAGAGACGAGGAGGAAACCTTAGAAATTACGATGATGAAGTTGTAACGACGAAAAGCACCCGAAGTCACTGGGAACACTAATCCACAAGCTCTCGAAGTCGATGGGCAGAAGCGCACGAGCAGCGAAGAACTTGCAGTAAGGTCGGCAGATGAACAAGGCTTTGCTTGCCTGCTTTTATAGTCCCAGCAGCAGCAGTGGTTGACTCACTTATCCATATATGGGCAAACAGAAAATCCAAGCATCTGATTGGCTGAGATAATTTCGGATGGAGCATATGACATCATACATGATGCAGCCTGAGCAAAGGTCACGAGGTAGTCAGGGCTGGATGCCTTATCTGTTTACCAAGAATCCCCCTGACACAATAGGCGCCAGCATGTCGCAGCACTGACGACCAGTTGCAACAACCTCCAGTGACTCATAGGGCTGGCTGACTTGTGTACTGGGGAAAAACCCAGTAGGTGCTAGTAGATATATATAGTTCGTATGAGGACAGGGAAGGGGGGAGGGGGATTCGGGGATTATGTCACTTCCTTCGACCATACACGCACGAAAAAGTGTCCCGTTACGTTCATCAGCCATGTACGCACGAAAAAATGTCCCGTTACAGTAGTTGGAAATGGGGGGTTCAAGCACAGGCGGAGGATCCAGGATCCGACCTTTAACATTGACCTTGACCTTTAACTATGACCTTGAACATTGACTTTGACCTTGAACATTGACCTTGACCTTTACCTTTGACCTTGACCTTGAAATCTAACTTTGACCTTGACCTTGAAATTTGACCCTGACATTGAAATTCGACCCTGACCTTTAGCCTTGCAACCCTCGATGTTGCCAACCTGATGACGTCATCTAATCCGTATGCTAATCCAAATGCTTACCTAACCTAACCTAAACTAATCCATATGCTAATCTATGCTAACCTAACCAAACCTAACCTAGCCTAACCTAACCTAACCTAATCTATAAGCTAATCTATGCTAACCTAACCTAACCTAACCTAACCTAATTCATATGCTAATCTATGCTAACCTAACCTAACCTAATCCATATTCTAATCTATGCTAACCTAACCTAACCTAACCTAATCCATATGCTAATCTATGCTAACCTAACCTAACCTAACCTAACCTAACCTAATCCATATGCTAATCTATGCTAACCTAACCTAACCTAATCCATATGGTAATCTATGCTAACCTAACCTAACCTAACCTAACCTAATCCTATTACTGTTGCATGTTTCGTTATGGCAGCCATCTTGGAATCGTGTAATTATTTAGCTAGAAATTCGGGAAAAAATCCATAATTCATTAAATAAATCACTCATTAATTTACATATTGATTCGATCAGTTCCTTTCCTTGGTTCGATACTCGACCGATGCAATAATGTTTAATTTTATGTAAAAAATAATAATTACAATAAACCATATTCAAAAATTCTTATGAGGCTTAAAATCCTCTACTACCATCATCCTATAAGCCATCATGTCCGCCATCTTGGAAATTCATAATTTCAATGCTAGAAATTCAGGAAAAAGTTCAAAATTCATTAAATAAATTTTGTAACCAATAAAATGATTAATTAGATCGACTTAGGTTCTTGGTACGATTCTGGATGCTGAAGAAAAAATTAATATAACAATAATTTAACATAATAGGGACAGGTTCGTAAATAAAACATCGCAAATTCTTTTACAAAATAAATTTTATTACAAAATCTATATTTTACTACAGGATCACTTGCGAAAGTCCTGCATAGGCGTGAAATGACTAATTCTTAGCTCCAATCGGTTTATACTAGACAGAGACCAACCAGAACATTTACAGACATAGTCCTCTTCTTCTTGACAGAGTTTCTGGATTTCGTTTTTAACAGTTTTCTTTACATCGTCAGAACTGTAAATTACTGCAGCCGATGTCCTGAATACACACTTCCTCACTTCGTCTTCGAATGGATACGGCTTTCCATATATACAGTCCAACCACAAGTTCTATATTGATGGACCGTTTGTTGCTACATCATCAGTAAGCTGATTGATTATGTCCTCTCTGATATCATCAAGAAAATAACAAATGTCTTTTGACTCACCTAACGTATTTAGATAATAGTAATCTTTCAATTTTCCACGAAATGCAGACTGCGCCAAGTAGAAACCATTATCATTCACTTGTAATGCACCGAGCACAGTATTAGGTTTATTTTCATGTCCAGACGTTGAAGCAATCGGTTGCTGCACATTGGTTTTCTTGCTTGTACGCTAACGAGTCTCCAATCTAAAGCGAGGAGTCGAAATTTCTACAGGTAGTTCTTCAGTAGGCACACGAACTTTACCGTTGCATTTTTTCACATGCCGTCGCAAACTATCAATACGTGTAAACCATTCATGACACTCATCACAGCGGAACTTTATGCGAGATGGATTCTTCTTGCATTTACTCCTCTCATGTCTTCGTGCTACATGAGAAAATGTGAACGACATATCGCAGTAGCTGCAAGGATACCTTGCTGATGAAGACAAGCCTTTCAGACCCGATACAGATACTGACGTTGTCGCAGTTGCGCCATCTCCAGGCATACTCTTATGAACATCAATGCATCGTTGTTGAATAGAAACCTTTACTTTCTACCGAACAGCAGGACCTTTGCATGTCTTCATGTGCGTTTTCATATTATCTTTTCTGGCAAACTGCTTATGGCATTTCTCACAAACAATCATTTTACGATAAAGGTTCTTGACACATTCTCTCTTTTCGTGTCGTCGAGCATTGCTGTTGTTTGTGAAAATCTTGTCACAGTAACAACACCGATGTCCGTTAGTTGTTGAATCACCAACCATTGAAGTCTCCATCGAGGCTGAAACGAAGTTCATCATGTTTTCCTGTGAAGCCAGCACCACCGGCATTAAATTCTCTTCTGCTGGTGGTATCACATCTGTTGAAATCTCCTCCAATGTTGACGTCGTCGTTGCCAACGGGATCTGCACCTTCTCCATCGTAGCTGTCGTCAAGGTTCCCGTAGACGATGGTACAACCTCCAAGTTCGACGTTAAAGACGGTAAAGATGCCATCGAGGTCTCAAGAACAGCTAATTGACACGACTTATGCACCAGAAGAAACAAACTAGGTGATCCTTACACCGCCGACGTCAGTAACAAACTGAGCGTCCTGCTGTCTAGGACTCGCATATATACATGCACCGTATGGAATAATACGCTAGTCAAATCAAGAACCATTTACAATAATACTAGAGTCAAATCTACAAATTAAAAAAGAGGATCAGTAGTTCGAAAAAAAAAAAAATTCGATCTCTCCAATATACACCAGGCTCCAAGGGCTACAATTCACGTCATCAGATCAATCTACATTTTGCACCTATGCTTCAATTGACCATAAGCTGCAAGTGCTCCAACAGATCCATCAGCTCCAACACGTAATGTACGCAATGTATGCACAATACATGCAATTTACATGCAATAAATGTAATGATCACACAGTACACACAGGAAACGGAACGTACACACAGTACACACAGGAAACGGAACGTACACACAGTACACACAGGAAACGAAACGTACACACAGTACACACAGGAAACGAAATGTACACACAGTACACACAGGAAACGGAACGTATACACACAGTACACACACAGGAAACGGAACGTACACACAGTACACACAGTAAACGAAACATACACACAGTACACACAGGAAACGGATCGTATACACACAGTACACACAGGAAACGGAATGTACACACAGTACACACAGGAAACGGGACGTACACACAGTACACACAGGAAACGGAACGTACACACAGAACACACACAGGAAACGGAACGTATACACACAGTACACACAGGAAACGGTATGTACACACAGTACACACAGGAAACGGAACGTACACACAGTACACACAGGAAACGGAACGTACACACAGTACACACAGGAAACGGGACATACACACAGTACACACAGGAAACGAAATGTACACACAGTACACACAGGAAACGGAACGTATACACACAGTACACACACAGGAAATGGAACGTACACACAGTACACACAGGAAACGAAACATACACACAGTACACACAGGAAACGGAACGTATACACACAGTACACACAGGAAACTGAATGTACACACAGTACACACAGGAAACGGGACGTACACACAGTACACACAGGAAACGGAACGTACACACAGTACACACACAGGAAACGGAACGTATACACACAGTACACACAGGAAACGGAACGTACACACAGTACACACAGGAAACAGAACGTACACACAGGAAACGAAACGTACACACAGTACACACAGGAAAGGAAACTTATACACACAGTACACACAGGAAACGGAATGATCACACATACATTAGCGGAAACACACAGGCTTAGTTGGAAATCAAAATACAAGAAATAAAAACATTAAATTTTTACTTTCAATATTTAATTACTTCTCAACATTACACAAATACAAGTAAAAGAAGCCATTATTGTATGTAGCCAGCTTTCCTCAGTTCTTTGAGTATGAAGGATATTTCTTTGATGCACGAATAGTTTCCTGCACAAAGCGAGCCATGTAGAAGTCATAGCCGGTCAACCAATATGTTTGGATCTTTCCATGATGTGTAACTAATTTCTTCTACTACCATCTTACTTGGTTGTTTATTATAAATACTGTTAATATCACAATCGTCCCAGTGATCATAATAAGCACTATCAGATTTATTTATTATAACACGACGTTTCCATCGTTTCGGTCTCAGGACATCGCCACATTCTTCGATCTTGTCAGCTCTAGGTGCTTCATCACAGTCTATGCCTTTGTCATCAGCCTCAGAGTCACTGTAACAATCACTGTAGAAGACATCCTCTTCACCCAGATTACCGTATGAATTCGCTATCGATGATGTCGAAGTGTCTTCATCGTCTTCATGCTTCCTTTTTAGGAGTCCATCATTTTTACAAAGAATGGAGGATCTACTGAATATAGGCTTGAATGTATTCTCACTTTTCACGGTGTTGTTACTGCCATTAGTTTCAGTCTTCCCGAAGCCATTAGCATCCTTCAATTTATGTTCTTCCTCACGATCGGGTGAGCTAATACCATCACGCTCAGGACAAGCAAAATTATTGTCGTAATGCAGATCACTCTTCTTTAGTCTAGTGGATCCATCGGTGTCCTCTATGCCGTAATTAGTCTTGACTTTACATGTTCTACCATGTCTTTTTAAGCTGTCAATTCGTGTTAACAACCTGCTACAACGATTACAGCTTAACATGTTGCGTAGTGGGTTTCTAGCACAATCATTCTCCTCATGACGTCTAGCATTCCTCCTCATGGTAAAATCCTTGCCACAGTATCTACAGCGGCTTCCTTCCGATTCAGCTGAAGATAACAAACCACGATCCATGGTAGCTTCTGTGACTAATGTTAGATAGAAACTGTAAGTTTTCTCCAATTGGAACCATTTCTTAAATAGAGTTTTTGAAATATTTTATCAGCTAGAGTTAAGTTATCTAATGCAAAGCAAATTGATGCAAGTAGTTCTGGAAGTCGTAAACAGATGTCGCCACGTGTTGCTTGCAGGTAAATAATATATATTTCATTAATGTGGGATGCGGAACGCTCACTATCGATCGCAAAGGGAGGTTGGCTTCGATAGTGTCCAAGGAGAAAAAAGTTCGTCCTTCCTGCTAGTGCTTCTCAGATTTCTCACGGTCCGCCATCTTGGATTGCGACGTCACGGCGGCCATCTTGGATGGGTGTGACCTTGACCTTTGACCGAAACCGCAGAAATGATCGCAAGCACACGGATTAACCATCAAAATATTGATAAGATTAATCAGGAGCACACGGAGAAAACCATTATAATATTGGCAAGAATAATCAGGAGCACACGGAGAAAACCACCACAAGTTTTCTTTGATGTCATAAAAATACAAAAAAAAATTAATAAAAAATTCAAAATAAAAACGAAAAAAAAATCAAACATTCTGCTAGCTTGTGAACTTCTCATTGTTGAGCAAATATAGAGTTCTAGTACAAGCCAGAATGTTTGATTTTTTTTTCGTTTTTATTTTTAATTTTTTATTAATTTCTTTTTGTATTTTTATGACATCAAAGAAAACTTGTGGTGGTTTTCTCCGTGTGCTCCTGATTATTCTTGCCAATATTATGATGGTTTTCTCCGTGTGCTCCTGATTAATCTTATCAATATTTTGATGGTTAATCCGTGTGCTTGCGATCATTCCTGCGGTTTCGGTCAAAGGTCAAGGTCACACCCATCCAAGATGGCCGCCGTGACGTCGCAATCCAAGATGGCGGACCGTGAGAAATCTGAGAAGCACTAGCAGGAAGGACGAACTTTTTTCTCCTTGGATACTATCGAAGCCAACCTCCCTTTGCGATCGATAGTGAGCGTTCCGCATCCCACATTAATGAAATAGATATTATTTACCTGCAAGCAACACGTGGCGACATCTGTTTACGACTGCCAGAACTACTTGCATCAATTTGTTTTGCATTAGATAACTTAACTCTCGCTGATGAAATATTTCAAAAACTCTATTTAAGAAATGGTTCCAATTGGAGAAAACTTACAGTTTGTATCTAACATTAGTCACAGAAGCTACCATGGATCGTGGTTTGTTATCTTCAGCTGAATCGGAAGGAAGCCGCTTGTAACACCCCTCGTGCCTCAAAATAGAATTATTTGGAATTAATTAAAAGAGCCTTGGAAACAAGCTGGAAAAAAAATACGTTAAATAAAATGATTTTCCAGAGGCGACACGAGGTGGGAACAAACACAATTTAGGAACTTCCAGTAACAAGCAAAGGGGAAGTTGTAGGATTGTTATAATCAATAAAATAAAAACTACACGATTAACTTGATCTATAGTTTCCCTGTTTTATTTGCCCTGATTCATTATCATGTTTCCATTATTTTAACATACACACAAAAGGTTTTAACAATTTTCAAAGATTAACAAAAGGAAAACGAAAATAGGCCGGCCTATGCTTACTGAGAACAGTTTACATTCGTAGTTTGACATATAAACATTTGCATTATGACTTTCACACCCAAAGTTGGATGGATTCGATTATTACATTGATAATTAGTTCTATTAGTTTTACATTTTCTTGAGAAAAACACTGGTCGCTGGTGAGTTAGTCGTCCGCTTAAGATAGTTCGTAGCTAGGTAAGGGGGAAATGTTGAATTTACATTACCACCCGGGGTCTTCAAACGATCACGGCGGGTGGTAGAAAGTTTCTTCTAATGTTTCTTCCCACGGAACAGGGAAGGGGGGAGGCCACGAGATGAGAGTATCAATCTCTCCCGGTCATCGAACCCTGTCTGCAACAGTCCAAATCAAAACTGATTAGAACTAGTATACAGGCAGTCTATGGGGCAGAAAATGCCCGGAAAAAATTTAAAGGGAAAAAGGAGGGTTCGCGAATTATCACTCACCAAAACAGGGGAGTTGCCCAGCACGCTGCAGTCGTGGAGTCATCCAGGCTCGGGAGCTCGCGAATTGCGCGGCAGGACGCGGATGAATTCTTCATAATAATAAATTTCAAAGAGAAAAATTTCTAAGGCAAATAACTAAACTATGCAGACAGACTAATCTACTAAAATGGACTTGAGGGATAGCATCCCTTATACAACGCGACTACATAGTCGTTAGCGGTCGGATGAAGTCTCGCCGATTCGCCGATACTCGATGGAGGCCTGTCTGCAGACGCGACGCGAGTTGATCTGTGTCGCTGGAAGTTGCGTCCCGTAATTAAAAATGCCCACCGGCTCTAACAGGTGGAAGAGGGGGGTGTCTGGGCCGCCGAAAAATACCGAAGTTGCCCGAATGCGGGCGGAAAAAAAACTCTAGCTGGAGTCTTGAAGTTGGCCACACAGGGCGACCGTAGCGATCTCTGTCGGAGGTGGTCTGAGTTGAAAACAATCGACTCAACCACGGTGTCCATATAACACAAGGCAAAGCAGGTGCTGCTCTCTGGCGCCCTAGCGGGCAGGCAAGCGGAGAAGTTCGCGACTTGGCCGCTAGGAAGCGCTAGTGATCAGTTTTGGCGCCTTCGTTTTTGCGTGGCAGACCTAGAGAACGGTCACCGGTCCCCAGGGGGTTACGACCGGTCATTGGTCTTACTTGGAACTGAGAAGGGGGGGGAGGTGGGGTAAAATGCAACGTTGGTGGGAAACTACGCCCCGTCGTGGCTACAGAGGGGCGAATATAACACTACGACGTGATGAAAAAGGCGGATCTCAGCTCGTCTCTGCGAACTGGTCGCCTGCAAGCTACAGCCTTGCCTATGCAGTTAGAGTCATGAAAGGAAATAATATAACTGGCTTGAGGCGTGACTGAAGGCGGGGGAAATGGTAAGCGGTCTGCCAGTCAGTGATTAGGCAGCAGAATATCCGATACGCCGATGGGAAAGGGGCTCCAGAGCACTGAGACAAAGTTTAACTCAGAGGAGTACACCGGACAAACAAATTAAAATTACATTATAGTAGAGCAAATAAAATTTCCACACAAAAATTTAAAATCATAATAAAAATTTAATATATCTCGTGTCGAATTTACTAAATAACGGCACACGCTGTAGATACTGTGGCAAGGATTTTGCCATGAGGAGGAATGCTAGACGTCATGAGGTGAATGATTGTGCTAGAAACCCACTACGCAACATGTTAAGCTGTAATCGTTGTAGCAGGTTGTTAACACGAATTGACAGCTTAAAAAGACATGGTAGAAAATGTAAAGTCAAAACTACTTACGGCATAGAGGATACCGATAGATCCACTAGACTAAAGAAGAGTGATCTGCATTACGACAATAATTTTGCTTGTCCTGAGCGTGATGGTATTAGCTCACCCGATCGTGAGGAAGAACATAAATTGAAGGATGCTAATGGCTTCGGGAAGACTGAAACTAATGGCAGTAACAACACCGTGAAAAGTGAGAATACATTCAAGCCTATATTCAGTAGATCCTCCATTCTTTGTAAAAATGATGGACTCCTAAAAAGGAAGCATGAAGACGATGAAGACACTTCGACATCATCGATAGCGAATTCATACGGTAATCTGGGTGAAGAGGATGTCTTCTACAGTGATTGTTACAGTGACTCTGAGGCTGATGACAAAGGCATAGACTGTGATGAAGCACCTAGAGCTGACAAGATCGAAGAATGTGGCGATGTCCTGAGACCGAAACGATGGAAACGTCGTGTTATAATAAATAAATCTGATAATGCTTATTATGATCACTGGGACTATTGTGATATTAACAGTATTTATAATAAACAATCAAGTAAGATGGTAGTAGAAGAGATTGGTTACACATCATGGAAAGATCCAAACATATTGGTTGACCGGCTAAGACTTCTACATGGCTCGCTTTGTGCAAGAAACTATTCGTGCATCAAAGAAATATCCTTCATACTCAAAAAACTGAGGAAAGCTGGCTACATACAATAATGGCTTCTTTTACTTGTATTTGTGTAATGTTGAGAAGTAATTAAATATTGAAAGTAAAAATTTAATGTTTTTATTTCTTGTATTTTGATTTCCAACAAAGCCTGTGTGTTTCCGCTAATGTATGTGTGATCATTCCGTTTCCTGTGTGTACTGTGTGTACGTTCCGTTTCCTGTGTGTACTGTGTGTATGTTCCGTTTCCTGTGTGTACTGTGTGTACGTTCCATTTCCTGTGTGTACTGTGTGTATACGTTCCGTTTCCTGTGTGTGTACTGTGTGTACGTTCCGTTTCCTGTGTGTACTGTGTGTACGTCCCGTTTCCTGTGTGTACTGTGTGTACATTCCGTTTCCTGTTGGTACTGTGTGTTTACGTTCCGTTTCCTGTGTGTACTGTGTGTATGTTTCGTTTCCTGTGTGTACTGTGTGTATGTTTCTTTTCCTGTGTGTACTGTGTGTACGTTCCGTTTCCTGTGTGTGTAATGTGTGTATACGTTCCGTTTCCTGTGTGTACTGTGTGTACATTTCGTTTCCTGTGTGTACTGTGTGAACGTTTCGTTTCCTGTGTGTACTGTGTGTACGTTCCGTTTCCTGTGTGTACTGTGTGATCATTACATTTATTGCATGTAAATTGCATGTATTGTGCATACATTGCGTACATTACGTGTTGGAGCTGATGGATCTGTTGGAGCACTTGCAGCTTATGGTTAATTGAAGCATAGGGGCAAAATGTAGATTGATCTGATGACGTGAATTGTAGCCCTTGGAGCCTGGTGTATATTGGAGAGATCGAATTTTTTTTTTCGATCTAATGATCCTCTTTTTTAATTTGTAGATTTTACTCTAGTATTATTGTAAATGGTTCTTGATTTGACTAGCGTATTATTCCATACGGTGCATGTATATAAGCGAGTCCTAGACAGCAGGACGCTCAGTTTGTTACTGACGTCGGCGGTGTAAGGATCACCTAGTTTGTTTCATCTGGTGCATAAGTCGTGTCAATTAGCTGTTCTTGCGACCTCGATGGCATCTTTACCGTCTTTAAAGTCGAACTCGGAGGTTGTGCCATCGTCTACGGGAACCTTGACGACAGCTACGATGGAGAAGGTGCAGATCCCGTTGGCAACGACGACGTCAACATTGGAGGAGATTTCAACAGATGTGATACCACCAGCAGAAGAGAATTTAATGCCGGTGGTGCTGGCTTCACAGGAAAACATGATGAACTTCGTTTCAGCCTCGATGGAGACTTCAATGGTTGGTGATTCAACAACTAACGGACATCGGTGTTGTTACTGTGACAAGATTTTCACAAACAACAGCAATGCTCGACGACACGAAAAGAGAGAATGTGTCAAGAACCTTTATCGTAAAATGATTGTTTGTGAGAAATGCCATAAGCAGTTTGCCAGAAAAGATAATATGAAAACGCACATGAAGACATGCAAAGGTCCTGCTGTTCGGTAGAAAGTAAAGGTTTCTATTCAACAACGATGCATTGATGTTCATAAGAGTATGCCTGGAGATGGCGCAACTGCGACAACGTCAGTATCTGTATCGGGTCTGAAAGGCTTGTCTTCATCAGCAAGGTATCCTTGCAGCTACTGCGATATGTCGTTCACTTTTTCTCATGTAGCACGAAGACATGAGAGGAGTAAATGCAAGAAGAATCCATCTCGCATAAAGTTCCGCTGTGATGAGTGTCATGAATGGTTTACATGTATTGATAGTTTGCGACGGCATGTGAAAAAATGCAACGGTAAAGTTCGTGTGTCTACTGAAGAACTACCTGTAGAAATTTCGACTCCTCGCTTTAGATTGTAGACTCGTAAGCGTACAAGCAAGAAAACCAATGTGCAGCAACCGATTGCTACAACGTCTGGACATGAAAATAAACCTAATACTGTGCTCGGTGCATTACAAGTGAATGATAATGGGTTTTACTTGGCGCAGTCTGCATTTCGTGGAAAATTGAAAGATTACTATTATCTAAATACGTTAGGTGAGTCAAAAGACATTTGTAATTTTCTTGATGATATCAGAGAGGACATAATCAATCAGCTTACTGATGATGTAGCAACGAACGGTCCATCAAAATAGAAGTTGTGGTTGGACTGTATATATGAAAAGCCGTATCCATTCGAAGACGAAGTGAGGAAGTGTGTATTCAGGACATCGGCTGCAGTAATTTACAGTTCTGACGATGTGAAGCAAACTGTTAAAAACGGTATCCAGAAACTCTGTCAAGAAGAGGAGGACTATGTCTGTAAATGTTCTGGTTGGTCTCTGTCTAGTATAAACCGATTGGAGCTAAGAATTAGTCATTTCACGCCTATGCAGGGCTTTCGCTAGTGATCCTGTAGTAAATATAGATTTTGTAATAAAATTTATTTTGTAAAAGAATTTGCAATGTTTTATTTATGAACCTGTCCTTATTATGTTAAATTATTGTTATATTTATTTTTTCTTCAGCATCCAGAATCGTACCAAGAACCTAAGTCGATCTAATTAATCATTTTATTGGTTACAAAATTTATTTAATGAATTTTGAACTTTTTCCTGAATTTCTAGCATTGAAATAATGAATTTCCAAGATGGCGGACATGATGGCTTATAGGATGATGGTAGTAGAGGATTTTAAGCCTCATAAGAATTTTTGAATATGGTTTATTGTAATTATTATTTTTTACATAAAATTAAACATTATTGCATCGGTCGAGTATCGAACCAAGGAAAGGAACTGATCGAATCAATATGTAAATTAATGAGTGATTTATTTAATGAATTATGGATTTTTTCCCGAATTTCTAGCTAAATAATTACACGATTCCAAGATGGCTGCCATAACGAAACATGCAACAGTAATAGGATTAGGTTAGGTTATGTTAGGTTAGGTTAGCATAGATTTGCATATGGATTAGGTTAGGTTAGGTTAGGTTAGGTTAGGTTAGGTTAGGTTAGGTTAGGTTAGGTTAGTTTAGGTTAGGTTAGGTTATGATATGTTAGGTTAGTATAGATTAGCATATGGATTAGGTTAGGTTATGTTAGGTTAGGTTAGGTTAGGTTAGCATAGATTAGCATATGGATTAGGTTAGGTTAGGTTAGGTTAGGTTAGCATAGATTAGCATATGGATTTGGTTAGGTTAGGTTAGGTTAGGTTTGCATAGATTAGCATATGGATTAGGTTAGGTAAGGTTTGGTTAGGTTAGGTTAGCATAGATTAGCATATGGATTAGGTTAGGTTAGGTTAGGCTAGGTTAGGTTATGTTAGGTTAGCATAGATAAGCATATGGATTAGGTTAGGTTAGGTTAGGTTAGGTTATTATAGATTAGCATATGGATTAGGTTAGGTTAGGTTAGGTTAGGTTAGCATAGATTAGCATATGAATTAGGTTAGGTTAGGTTAGGTTAGCATAGATTAGCATATGGATTAGGTTAGGTTAGGTTAGCATAGATTAGCATATGGATTAGGTTAGGTTAGTTTAGGTTAGGTTAGGTTAGCATAGATTAGCATATGGATTAGGTTAGGTTAGGTTAGGCTAGGTTAGGTTAGGTTAGCATAGATTAGCATATGGATTAGGTTAGTTTAGGTTAGGTTAGCATATGGATTAGATGACGTCATCAGGTTGGCAACATCGAGGGTTGCAAGGCTAAAGGTCAGGGTCGAGTTTCAATGTCAGGGTCAATTTTCAAGGTCAAGGTCAAAGTTAAAGGTCAGATTTCAAGGTCAAGGTCAAAGTTAAAGGTCAAGGTCAATGTTCAAGGTCAAAGTCAATGTTCAAGGTCAAAGTCAATGTTCAAGGTCATAGTTAAAGGTCAAGGTCAATGTTCAAGGTCGGATCCTGGATCCTCCGCCTGTGCTTCAACCCCCCATTTCCAACTACTGTAACGGGACATTTTTTCGTGCGTACATGGCTGATGAACGTAACGGGACACTTTTTCGTGCGTGTATGGTCGAAGGAAGTGACATAATCACCGAATCCCCCTCCCCCCCCCCGGTCCTCATACGAACTATATATATCTACTGGTGCTGATAAAGACTAGTTGCAACAAACAACTTAAGAGTGACTCATGATTGCTGGGAATTATGTATTATTGCTTCCAGATACTACATTGCGCCAGAATGTCGCATCGATGATGACAGGTCGCAACAAGCTTCTATGACTCATAGGACTGGCTGTACTGGAAGAAAAAAGCCCGACATGATAGGCGCCAGCATGTCGCGTTTCTAAAGACCATTTGCAACAGGCGACCTATGTATACTTGTTCTAGCTACAAAAATTATTTTTTCAGTGTTTAACAGACTTTTATTAAACAGATTATGTTACTGTATTTTCATATACCTTAATTACTTTGATATCACTGTATTTATACTTGGATTTAAAGTCATGTATATAAGTATTCTTACAATGAATTAGTTTAAGTAGAAAATAAAATATTTTAATATCATAAATAATTGTATTTTTCAAATTATAGAAAAAGTAGTTATTGCACACTAGGTATTTAGTGAAACAAAGCAGTTGGTAATATTTGTATTGTATTAATTTTTCAATACCATACACACATTCGATTACATTTACAAAGAATTAAGCATGTCTGTAATAACTTTCATTAGTACATTTTTGACACACAAAGTAATTATTTCAGAGTCTACCTATATTCAAAGGAATACTATCCTTGGTAACATCATTTACTGGAGTTAGTTGAAAACACATTTGGGCACAATCATCTGAAATGTCCGGCATCGAAGGCAGTACTCTAAAGTCCTCATCGTCAGTCTTGCGTTTAGATGAGCTGGAATCCGGAATGCTGGTGGAAGCAGAAAGCGATGTAAAATCTTGATTTTTTTTTGCTGGTTGATGGAGCAGTCCGGTGCATGCAAACTCGGCTTGTCATTTCTTTTTGCATGTGCTATTACTTTTTCTGGCAGGCAAGGCAGCTTGGTTTCTTCTCTCATGTAGTGAACATAACATTGCCCAAACGTCGAACAGTCCTGGCAGTGTTCAAAAGATGCAGGTTCATGTACATAGAGCGAATGGTAATTTCCATAAAATTCTTACGTGTATGTACGTAATCTTCCTCCATTCCAGTAGCTGTACGTGACTCTGCTCAGGCCAGGCTCTGCCGAAATGTAGAGGTTGGACAGATGAAACGTAGCCATCGTCTTCCTTCTTCGGTAGCTCACAGCCGAATGATGGAGTGAAGGTTCGGTTTTTTCTTATATATGCACGACCACATTTATTTACTTAATACTTTCTGTAAGTAGTAGCAGGATCCGTCGAATAAAGTCACACAGTGCCTGCATACACTTACATCTGCTTCGACATATTACTTCACCCTCAATCGTTGCACTGTCGGTGCTGTCAGTGCTGCTGCTGCTGGATTCCATTTTGCATGGTATGCTTCTATGTTGGTGGTAGTACTTAGAATAAAACTCGCATGAATGAGGTGAATTTATATACTTGTTTGAATGTCCAAAATATTAGCAGGAGTAAACTTTGCATCCTGCATTAATGTATTTCTATACACGGAGCACAAATAGTCGACACAAGGCATGTTCAACTGTGCTTTACTACCACTTCTACAATGCTGCTTGCCATTGCATGTTTCTTGGAATTCTGGATCATCTACTACTATTCCTCCTTGCATCTTCAAGTCTTCAAGTTTATTGCATGTGCGTATCTGGTCGACAGACATTTATAATGCAATTTTCATCTTCACAGACGAATTTTGTCAGCAGTTTAACTGTTTCGTAAGGTGCAAATAAGTTCCAGCAAAGTCGAAAATAAATGCCGTCGCGACACATTTCAATAGACGTTGTGGTGAGAATGTCTCCTTCTTCCTCTTTAAAACTAAGTGTATATATCACACAATGCAGACTGAAGCACACCCAATCGTAATTACATGCACCAAATTCAAACAAGGTACGCGGAGCAGATGCTTCTTTCCTTGGGTCTGGGCGCAGATGTAACATCTGTTTTTCTTCGGGATCACAATCTTCAGGAGAGCCGTCTTCATCCTCCGATGTTTGAAACACAAAAGACCGGAGCGAAATCTTGAAGGCTGGGGGCGATACAATCGCTCTTCGGTCATGCCTGGTTAAAACATGGCTGGAGACGATAGGAATACAGCACACGTAAATGGCGAATAAATGGTTGACCAAATTGTTTTACCATGATTCAGGAGAGTGGTGTGCTTGTACCCATTACAATATTCTATCTACCGTAGATCACTCGAGCAGGATGGCCAACACAGCTTGTAGGATATCGTGCTGGATTCGTGTACTTCGTAAATTGTCTCTTGATCAGCTTGCATAATAAGATCCTCAGTAGTAGCTGGAAACTGGCTGTCCGGTCTCAGATAGAAGACAGGGGAGGTTCTGAAATTGCAGGGTACTGGTTTGACACTTAAAAAATCTTCATAATTACTGCTGATCCAGTGCTCCAGGCCATCGCAGTTTTCCACCATTTCAGGCATTCCGGGAGGCTTGAAGTGCACTCTGTGATATCCGATGGTGACAATCCCCATAATACTTGCCAACATCTTCAGGCTTTAACACGGAGCACATTTTTTAAAACAACCTTCCTCGACGAAAGCTAGGCTGCAACTGAGACTTATATTTGATGTGCACCTCGTGTTATCGGCAAAATCCTGTTGCGACTTGTCCGCGTGATGTCATTCAGATGATGACTCATCCAGTGCCCACATCCGCAACAACAATGCGTTTCGGCGGGGACAAGCCCAATCCTGCTCGCATGCATTGCAACTATGGATTAGCTTGCTTTTGTACATGATATTTAATTTTTTCAAAGATGGGCACTCGTACTCTGTTTGCAAGTCACAAATTATTATACTATCGCTACAATTAATGCTCAATCAATGTTTCTGTTCTGGACCGGCTACAAAGACGACCCTATTAATTTCGTGTTTAAACCTTTCCTCAATAAAGCTATAAATATTTTTTACTCCATTTCTCCCTCTTGCCACGTTAGTCCATGGTAATGATTAGTCAGCCATCTGTTTGTAGATTGGTTTTTGCGGTCGAAGAGATGCCAGGGTAATGGCGGTAAGAATTGACGAGATATGGTGCTTCCATCGACATATGCTCTGCATATTTCCTTGATGATAAATCCTACTTGCGACATGAACCCCTGGATATTAACTAACATGTTGGCAGCTGAAACTATACTGAACTCTTTTCCTCATTTACACCCGTATAACTACTTTGTCCCGGACATTATATGTAGCTAGCCTATCATGCATAATAAGAGCATACGCTTGAGTGTTTGCAGGCATGTTTTCTGCAGCTGTAATCTCGATTTTACTGTCAATAACTCCAGTATTAATACAGTCGTCCTGTCTACTAACATAAAATACAAAGAGAGGAGCAATATTTTTGAATTCATTCGGGTCTAATATCGGGGATGGTAATTGACCATAATACGATTGCTGATATTGTGCATACATCTGGTAACCGAGCAAATATCTTTCATTTTCAAAGTCTGCATTCATATCCAGATAATGGTAACTTTCAGAGTTTAACAAAACTTTAATATTTTTTATTTTGACATGGTTAATTGTAGAGCGGTTTGCCCTTATATAATTTTGTTTGTTTGTTTGTTTGAAATGCTACTATAATGTAGCGCGGCTGTTCTGCAGCAAAACTAGATTTTACATTCCAATTTATGTTTTGAGACTGGGTAAGATTAGGGTAGGTTTCCAAACTCCAAAAACGAAAAGCAACATCGATATTTGTACCTTTCTCGAAAACTTTCAAAAGTCTAATACGTTCTACTGTATTCACTTGAATGTGAGGAAGAAGCCACTCGATAGGGTATGGATAAAGTTACATTTTCCGGTTGGTTGCTTGTATCGAGAAGTGCATTTGCCTGGGGATTGGCTAAAAGTATCACCAACTCCTGCTTAGCATTAATTATAATGTGCTTGTAATCTTCTGCATATCCCAACATCATCGCGCTAGGAACTCAAATTTCAAATCTTCCGCCTGCATATAACGAAAACTTGTAATCTGGTTCTATTCCCCATCCGGTCATTTTAGCCGCGGGTAGTTGATTATGGATTAGCGATAAGTATTTTTTTAAAGTACAAGAATTCCCACATCTCGCGTTTGGTCGAGCTCGATACCATTTAATTCGTAAGATATTTTACTGATCATGTGAAGAATACCATAAGTACGATCTTGGTAGTTGTAGGAATATCACCATCATCTTTTAAATGTGTGCCTCTAAATTGCAAAAAAGAGTTGCAAGGTACTGTACATATATTGGTTGTGTACAGCAATTTGTATATGGTCCAGAAAGGTAAGGTAAGTACGAGTGAATTTCGGTCTTTGTAGTAATATCTTCGTAACTAACTGCATCTTCCACGTTCAGGATTTCTGTATCCAATCCTAATCACTTTATACCAAAGTTGGTTCAAGAAATACATGTTAGCACATGTTAACACGCTCGAGGTTTGTGTTATACTGACTGTAGGTTTGGTAGTGCGAGTTAATTCATAGTTTTTTCGTATAAAATTAAACCCAACCCAATGTGATTTCTTCCTGTCTAAAATTTATCAACTTATCGTCTTGGTCGACTATGCGGACGACAATTTCGTGTACGCTCTTCCCAATGACCGGTGAGTAAATGAGTGTTTTAGGCACTTCTACAACTTTGAACCCGGGAGGGACTAGCATGCTAAACTCGTGTAGTGTGTGGTTTGGTATACCATTAATATATGATCCGCTGACCAAATTTCAGTTTAATCTTATAACATTTACAGGAAGAATATTAATCGGTAATGTTGATGACCTCCTTCGTAAATTTTATTTTGAAACCCTAGCACTGCTGCTAGAGTATCGGGTATGTTGAAATCGACATTAGTGCAACACATCATCTCACTTTTCAGAGTGTTTGGGTTACCACGAAGATAAAACTCTACATCATCTTCTTGCAATGCTCGCTTAATGTATGATGCGATATCCTCGATCTCGTATGATCCCGTGGGCACAGATATTACTTTCAAAACATCATTTTTCATATATCGTATTTTACAGTTTGCACTATCAACATTCGGGATGGAGAAATATGTTTGAAAATCGACTAATGCGATACTCCATGTACCTTCCAAATTCAGAGCCGGAAAATATGTAGATCGGAGCTCCGAGGTTTTACCCGACAGGATAAGAGTTATCGACATGACTGACTTGTTTTTCCTGTATGAAAGCTATTTTATAAGCAAATTTTTTTAATATGCAAAAAAAATAATTTTTTGATATTTAAACTTTGTTAACTAAGAAGCGGAGGCACAAGTGGCCGCAATTCCACTGATTAGGCAACTGCTCTGCTTCATAATTATATTTTAATGTAATGTCACGAAGATACTTGCGGTATTCCATAGGTGGCCTAAGATTCCCGAAACTGTCATAGTATTCTGCCGCATTACCGGCCTTTCGGTATGCTACCCAATGTATTCCGCGCCCATGCTTACCTCAACTTGGGTTTGCGTGGTAGTTCATCACACATGTATACATTGCAGAAATAAGGTATTTTTAATTTTTGTGCAAACATGTTCAAGTCAGCTAGTGTTAGCTGTCTGTTTGGTAGTGATTTTAGGATCTCCTCTTTTTTCTTTTCTTGCTTTGACCTCCACCTACCAGATACGGTCTTAGGTATAGTCCTTTCCCGTTTTTTGCTCTCATTTAAAAAGCTTCTATGGCCTTGTTATTTTGTAATGCATCTGCTAGTTGTTTGTTTTGATTCTTTGATGAGTTGACTGCACGTAAAATACCACTTGTAGCCCCAATAAGCCCGCCGAGTAAACCGAGAGCAGGAAGAACTAGTGGGAGAAAACCACCTCCCTTCTTTCATCTCTGTGTATTCTTTTTCTTACACTGCTTCTTACACTTCTTTTTCTTGTTGAATTTTATACCCATTCCACGCTTAACTTTAGTCTTCATTATTTTAGAAACTCCCCAAGCAGCTACCTTTTCTCCAAATTCAGTATATGGTGATTTCAAAATTTTCCTCCCTTTTTCGGCCAAGATGTTGTCAGCACGATGCCTGTCTTCCAAGTTATTACTGGTGGAATATGTTATATCGTGTTCTCTGCATATTCTGTCCAAAGAATTTATACCTTTGTTGCCTCGTGCCAAACGTTTAGCTAGTTTGGTGCCTGGTCCACAAAATTGATTTCCCGGGATATGAAGTTCGAATGGCAATTTGTTTATAAGCGTATTTACGAGTCCATACCTGATTTGGTCTTAACCCTACTAGGCATAACGACAGACTGGTCTAGAATAACTACAAGTGTTAACAATATATATGTATGTAATGTAAACATTATTGTAACGAAAACTAAATTATAAATTTACATCTGGATTAATATAATGTAGTTTGTGTTAGTTGCATTTCGGATGTCGAAGGGTGAACATCACAACTTGCTGGATGTCATGGCGCACACAGAGTTTAAATGTGAAATCTGTCAACATACATTTACCCGCAGTGACAACTTAAAACGGCATACACAAAGATGTATGCTTAAAGGCACTCCTCATAGCCCTCCTCCTCCTCATAGCCCTCCTCCTCATAGCCCTCCTCCTATTATATCTACAAATACAAATACATCATATTTCGAAGGTTTACAAGTAGTTCAGCAAGATGTAAAATTACCGGTGCGAATGAACATTGAGGATGAAACACTAGCACGCATGTCGCGCCATGGTTGTTTGCTTCCATCGACTGTACGTTGCATAATTGCTGGGCCTTCCAACTGCGGGAAAACATGTGTGTTACTGAGTTTATTGGAGGATCCCAATGGACTTAGGTTTGAAAACATGTACCTGTATTCAAAGTCAGTAATGCAACCAAAATATCAACACCTAGCACAAGTGCTGCAGGCCGTAGAAGGTCTAAGATATTTTCCATATAGCGATAATGAATAAGTTGTGCCGCCTGAAAATGCATTGCCTAATTCTGTGTTTGTGTTCGACGATGTAGCATGTGAAAAGCAACAATGTATCCAATATTACTTTAGTATGGGAAGGCATGTTAACGTAGACTGTTTTTACCTTTGTCAAACATACTCGCGCATTCCCAAACAGCTGGTTCGCGATAATGCAAACATGATTGTGTTATTCAAAATGGATGATATGAATCTTCGTAATGTCTATTCCGATCATGTTAATATGACATGACATTTGAAAAATTTAAAGATGTATGTTCCTTGAGCTGGAGCACTGATCATGGTTTTATGGTCATAGTCAACGACTTCCCCCTACTTAATGGATGGTACCATCGAGGTTTTGATCAGTTCATAGCAATACATCAGTGAGAAATGAGCTATATCATATCCAAATTTGGACATCATGGTCTAAATCGTAGGGCAGAGACTTGTCTCATCCCTACGGATGATGGCCACTGCAGCGCTGATGGGAAACGTATTAGAAATGTAGGCAGACCCAAACATGAAGAGGATGTAGTTAACAAGGCCTATAATGATTCAGAGATATTAGCATTATTAGCATTAAATAATAGCACAAAGGAGAATGTTATTACAACTTTAAGCAATGAAATCGATGCAATTCCACCCAAAACCATTACCTTACTAGATGACATAATTAAAATTATAGAAGATGAGCTACTAGAAAATTTAATTTACAGTAATTTATTGGATATTTATTGCAATATTGACGAAAGATTGGAAAAATTACAGGGAAGATAGTACATCACTTAGTGAAACTCGAAAATACTGTGACAAATTACATCAACATGTCTTCTGCTGATGATCTTGTCTTGCTGGAGGATGGGAACAAGGAACCTCATCACGGAAAGAATATATAAACGGTTTCCATTTTGTTTTTGCATTCAGTATAATGGCTGAAGCTGTAAGTGACTTACATTTTGTCATTCAGAGTGTGCGTGCAAAATATATGTTGGCTAAGCATGCACGATTGGAGCATGATATGGTTAATGAAGAAGCTCATAAACCAATTATTTCTTACTAGAAAATTTAAAACCGGTGGTGGTGCCCATAGAAGTAAAGGAGGAGCCTGCTGATGAATTTCCGAAATGGAAAAAGCAATTGTTTAAACCTAGTGGCGATGATGATATTCCTATGTCTGAATTAAAACCTAAGAAGGCTTGGGCTAACACTCGGAGCTCGGCTGTTCGCGGCTATTTGTCTTCTTATTCGTCTCAGAATCAAGATATGATGTACGGCGTACAGAAAAGAAATAAAATATGGTTTTTGGGAAAAAAGGAAATTGTTTTCCTCCCCAATAACGTAGTACAGGTCGGTAGCGAAGTAATACATGCAGCTCCTGGCCTATATGAACTGCTTTTCAAGATGGAGCCAGGCACATATTCTAGGGAAGCACTAAAGCAGTATAAGCATTTACTAAAAATCACGAGTGCACATTTGAGGAATAAAAACACGTCGAGTAACGCATTTAAGAATGAGCACCATGATAAATTCGTTATCATTTCGCATTTATTTCCGAATGTAGGAGGTGGCGTTATATTACCGAATAAAATCGAAATGATCGACGCGTAGATTATGTTTATTGGGATGATGTGAATGAACTTGTTGACAGACTGCGTTTGCTAGTTGCCTCTCAAAGAGCAAGAAATAATTCGCACGCAAATGAGATAAGTTCTATACTCGAAGAACTGTGGGAAGCAGGCTACATACAATGAGTCGCTCGGATATACCTGTTGAATTGCACAAACCTGCTAGGCGATACTATCCAAGACACAAAGTAACTCTTTTTGGTTTACGTGATTTATTCCAAGCAGATCTCGTCGAAATGATTCCGTATTCGCGTGAAAATAAAGGATACAAGTACATGTTGACCATAATAGATTGTTTTTGCAAGTATGCTTGGCCAGTGTCGGTAAAAATGAAGAATGCTGCCGATGTTACAAAAGCCATGGGCATCGTTTTGCAAGATGGAGGACAGCCTAAAAACCTGCAAACCAACTTGGGTAAAGAATTCTACAACTTTTCCTTCAGTGCACTCATGAAGAAACATAAAATTAACCATTACTCGACTCACAGCTACCTCAAAGCTAGCATAACTAAGCATTTTAATCGAACTTTAAAAGGACTTATGTGGCGCGAATTTTCGTCTCATGGAAATTATAAATGGATAGGAATATTGCCTAGACTTATCAGTATGTATAATAATACAAAGTATCGTACTACAAAATTGAGACCTGTTGATGTCAAGGATAATTCATTGCTTCAGACCATATTCAAAAATGCTAAAGTACTGGATACTCGTAAAGTAAAAGCAGTAGTAGGATCCTATGTCAGAATATCCAAGCAGAAAGGTATATTTATTAAGGGCTACACTCCGAATTGGAGCACGGAAATCTACAAAGTTATAAATATTCGTCATTATAAGCCGAGAATGTACTACCTCTAAGACATGAAAGGAAATCCTATCCGGGGTGGATTTTATGCTGAAGAAATTCAGTCTACAAAGTTTCCGCATTCATATTTGGTGGAAAAAGTATTGAGACACAAAGGAAATAAAGTTCTAGTCCGTTGGCTCGGTTTTGACAAAAGCCACGACTCGTGGATACCGATGTCTGACATTACAGATAAGTAGTAAACAGGATGCTGCTGGTCTTGACTTGTTCGGACTCATCGCTAGACTTGTTTACTTCTGATGAGAGGCATTATCTTCCCACTATAAATAGGGAGGGATGATACTTCACTACCTACATTTTGACCATAGACGTCAACATGGATACATTGAGCAGCAGTGCCGAGTCGTTACTGAATGCTGTATTTGATGCAGTCACCGAAGTGGAAACCGCATCAATGGTTGATCGGCAACCATCGCAAATAGATTACACGTTGGACGAGGACAGACTGCACCCATCACCCACTGCATCTTATGCTTGTATAAGTCGATGGTTCGACGAAGAACTTTCGCCTGTGTTGTGGAGCGAGTACACGCTCGATTCGCCTGACATGCAGGAGGAACCAACAGATGGTGAGGGCGCTGCCGCCGAAGAGGTGCGCGCCTTTCGCGAAGAAGTTTTTGCGGAAAGAATAGCCATAGAAGATGCATGGAGCATGGACATAACTGCTGTTCTGCATGAACTCAGGAGGCTTCGGGAAGAAGTGGAAGATATCAAAGATGTGATTCGTCGTGAAAAGAATATGATTCGAAAATAATTTTGTACATATATGAAGGGTTCGGCCGTAAACAATGGTAAGGGACAAATATGTGTGTTTGAGAAACTGCAGGTTTAAGTTTTAATAAAATAGTAAAAATCAATCAATTAAAACACAGACAATATTGCAGTGGTATCAGATAGTTAAGATTGTGTTTTAGATAATCCTGTAGCAGAAATATTTTTTATTGTCCTATTAGTCGTTAAAATATTAATGATCATGATTATGTTAATATGTACTTAACATTATTTACTTGTAAATTTATTGTACATAACATTATTTACTTTTCGGCATTTTGTACTTAACACTGTTTACTTGCTCAATAAGTTGGCTTAACATCATAGTCTTTGATATTGAACCAAAATGCTAAATTTACCCTTTTTTTGTATAGAACACACAATACCTTTAAAGCTTTTATCATAATGTTTGTAACTGTATACATTGAGTAATCATGTTTCTTTTATAACACTTAAACCAAAATTTCTTCTTCCTCATCTCCTTGGCTAACTGCTGAATTACTTGCTGCTTGGAGGGAATTGTACCAATCATGATAAACAGCAGGGATCCATTTCAAACTTGAGATAATGTCTCTAAACTTGTCTGCTTTGATAGGAAGTGGTGCAGTGTATTTTGTTTTAAGTTCGTTAAGAAACGAAATGCTACTTGCTGGCCGTCCACGTTTTGATAGGGATACCGTTTCCAAAGAACCACTATAGGTATCACAAAACATCATTGTCGGAAAAGGCTGTTGTGATTCAGTGGAAAAAACTAGTCGCACACAATTTCTTATGCTGAACTTGCTTTGCTTTCCAGAAGCTTGAGGTTGATGAAACAGCTGTTTTAGTGCAGAAAAGTTGTAGAAAAAATCTTGAGTCATTCGAGTTACCTTGAATGGCTTCTTTTTTTGAGACGTTTTCAGAACTTCTTCCCAATGATCAGGTCCATACACCATCTGATAATGTGAAGTGACATTCTTCTCAACTTTAGCAAAGTCTCTGTCGCTGGGTAGCATGCTGTGTCCAACCTGTGGAAAAGTATGTTCAATGTGTTTGAAACGACCGGATTTCAACAGGTATAACCAAAATGAAACTAAAGTCCAATTTTTATTTTGTCCGGCACAATTGTCTGAAAATGCTATCAATTTGTCGCCTTTTATGTCATTCTTTTCAAAATACATCTTCAAACAACTTGCTACCTCATCCGACCCCCTTTTGGCTGTTGCTTCATCCCACAGAAAAAAGTGTCCTTGACTCTCTCCGCATGAATGGATGCTAAAATTATAACACCACAATTTACGCTTGTAAAACATTGGTCCTGTAGTCAATTTAGGTGTAGGCAATGTCTGTTGCAAATCGAATGTGATTACATGAACATTTTTATCTTGCTTTGCTACCTTTATTGCTTCATGTATTGCCGACTGCCCAGCTTCTGCTTTTCGATGGTGCAGTTCTTGCTTGACATGCAATGACTGCACTTATGTTTCATTCTTGCAATTTTCAGCATGTCTAATTGCTACATCAAGTGAATCACAAAGTTGACATGTGTCCATTTTAGGACTCTTGAAGCTTATGTTGAAATCCTCTGTAAATATTCGCCTAAACTTGTCTGCAGAGACAACCTTTTTGTTAACTTGCGTGTGTTCCTGTACATACCTATCATAACAAAGCTGTATTGTATATTCCATACTTAAATATTCCCGTGATGAATCTTTTCTGCAGTAGTGACTCTTGTATCTAGGCAATCTCTCTATAAATGCTTTGACATCACCTATATCTTCTGTTGCATATTTCATAGGATGATTGGTATGTTTACCTCTGCCATCAGCAGCTGGTGAAACTGCTCCATTTTTTAATCGTTTCACAATATTCTCTACACGCCCCCTATGTGTCTGAAGTCCATGAATATTGAGGAATGCATTTTTACAGATTATTACATCTTTCCCTGCAGATTTAACAGTGTACACAAGCGTTTGACTTCTTCGAGATGTCTCATGTTTTGTCTTTTTCCGGCAAACACTTTTTGATCGCAAACAACCTTGTAAGTAAGCATTTTGTGTATTGTAGCTATCCATATCCCAGAAATATCTAAAAATGTTTTGCTTGTCTTCATCATTTATTAGCTGAAAGCACTGTTTAGGGCATGTGCATGGAGTACCTACGTGTTTACCTTCAACAATTTTTCCTTTGCCTCTGTATTTTTTATATTCCTTTCCTTTGTTTCTCTTCTTCTTCATCTGTTCTTGTACACTGCCGTGGTTTAACCTCTTTCGTCCTTTCCGTTTGCTCCGTCCATCATTTCCATCTATATCATCATCTTCTACATTTTCACTATCAGGTACAGCTTCAATAGTATCAGCAACGTCCCTCTGAACCTATAAATCCAATATTAGATATTAGTGTAATCATTTGCCCAATTAGAACAATAGGACACAGACAGAAAACCCAGCTAAAGATAAAGTTCAGAATCTAAGTTGCATCCCTACTGCAGGAAATCAAATAATGTTTCAAACACTCACGTCTGTTTTATTATTGTCTCAAATTTTATAAAACATTTCTGGGTAATTAGTTTTCAGCAAAAAAAAAAAAAAAAACTAAAATTCGTTCTTTGTCAACTTAAGCCTATTTTAAGTTTTGAAAAACATTCACCCGTCTCACGAATAGCAACATTTTAACATTAAACCCCATGGTCACCGCTGAAAATTCTAGTAAACTGAATAATATATAAGTATGTTTATGACATTTTTCGCGCTCCGGACGTTCTATCTTCGTCACCTTATAGCTAAGTTGGCTTGCATAACCTTTGAAACGTTAGTAGTGATAGACTGATGTAACTAAGCACTCTCGGAAGGAAAATAAGGGGAGTTACTGGTTATTTCAATATTAGGTAGCAAGCCCCCCGCCCCCCGAAACACCCGTCTATACATATTTAGTATACTGTTCAGCATAATTAGACATTTGTCAAAATAGTTTGTCTAATTGTTAATTTTGTGGTACGGCCACAGCAACAGACGATTACGTAAATTAAAGCTATGCAAAAATCACAGCACGTAAACAATGTTAAGGAAGCCCCTTACCATTGTAACCTTAACATATTCATGAGACAGCATGTAAACGATGGTAAGGTTCAGAACATGACATTGTTTACATGCTTAAGAATAAATCACATTTACCTGATTATCAGCCAATTCTAAGGTGCTTTTACCTTCAGGAAGATATTCTGGATCCTTATCGGAATCGTACGTGTCCAAATCATCTCCAGATTCGTTTAAATACTCACAAATATTCACGTTTTTCATTGGAGCGTCGTAAATATTACTGCCACTGGCCGCCATGTTATTGGCACATACCATTATTTACTTGCACAGACCCTGAAAAACATCCAAAGAGCAAAACTTTGCAAGACAAGGCAGAGCTGCCATCTCTTGTCTGAGAGTGGAACTCTTTACTAATACATAATACCATGTTACTTACCATGTTTTACACCTAATAACTCAGTTTCTCACTGAATGTCCCTTAACATTGTTTACAGCCGAACCCTTCATATATATTAATAAAAAGTGATTGTTCAAAAAAATGCTTTTATATAGTGAATTAAATTATATATAAAAAGATTGGTTGTCTGTAAAGTCGGTTTACGGACGATAGTTAAACGTGACAACGTCATAACAAAACATTGATGTAATTATTGCCTACTTTTATGAATAAAATTGAATCATTCTTATTGAATTATCACTATTTTGTATGGATACAAAGAATGAGTGAAATGAAATCTACAATTTAATTGATAAATTTACTTTTATTTGCACTAATTAATTCAAATATGTTTACTAATTTAAAGAAGAGATTATTTTAAATATAACTTTTATACATGTTTCCTATTTAACTTCTTCCAATCTGTGTTATCCTGTTAAGGATAGGACGATGATAGGAAAAGTAGGAAACGAATGGGAGTGTTTCAAGGATGATGTGAAGGAAAATGGCTTACCCAACACCAAGATGCAGTCAAAAATAATATATTTGCGCCACGGACTCTGCAGCCTTGCTAGGAGGAACGGGTTAGCAAAGAGCAATGAAAATGTTACATTGAAATGCATGAAAACAGATTTACGCCACGGACTCGATCGCAATGCTAGGAGGTTCAGGTTAGCAAAGAGCAATATAAAATAAGCGTAATGGGACACAGCGAAATGGGACAATGTGCGTACGGGACACTTTTTCGTGCGTGCAGCCGGCGTTCATAGATTTATTAGACGTTGTCACGTCAAAAAGTAATAAAAGTAAATTTCAAGATGACTGCCAGTAGCATAAAAAAATAATATTAGTTGTGATGTAATGTTATAAAGTTCTAGAATTTAAAATGCCGGTCATGTTTTAGAATAAAAAATGGCGAAAATCTAAATCTTGGTAGTAATGTTGTAAAGGTAGAAAGTTCTAGAAAACAAAATGGAGGCCGGAAATTACATAGTAGAAAGTTCCAGAATTAAAAATGGCGGCCACAAATTACATAATCCAAGATGGTGTTTGCAAAATGGTAAAATCCTAAATCCGCATCCTCAAGCCTCATTGGTAGTGACAGAATAGAAAGTTCTGGGATTATAAATGGCAGAACATTCTAGACAAAATGATGGTTGTAAATTTACATAATACAAGATGGCGGAAATTCTTGGAAATGATGTAATCAATTAGGGCGACCGGAAATGATGTAATCCAAGATGACGGCCGGAAGTGACGTAATCCAATATGGCGGCCGGAAGTGACGTAATCCAAGATGGCGGCAGGAAATTATGTAATACAAGATGGTGGCCGGAAGTGACGTCAGGGGTCAAAAGTCATAACAGTGACGTCAGAGGTCAAAGGTCACGAATCCTGAATCCTATGCCACCAGCCACTGCGCTAGGACCGGCTAAACCTAACTACTGATATTTTCACGTGATATCTTATGGCTTTGCTGGTAAAACATTAAACCACCGTTAACAATTATGTCTTCATGCATGAAATTTGACAGTCCCAAACATCATTCATTAATCATTTAGTATAAGATTAAAATGAAATAAGCAATCTGGAACGTGAGACCAAGTCTCGAGGCTCGACTTGATCCTCCATGTACAATTTCTAGATTTTTTATAAATTAAAATTGTTACGGAGAGCTATTTTTAATGTGTGAATTTAGAAGTTGAACTGCATGAATTGTCCAGCTGTACAAATGTAGAAAAATAAATTCCACTTTGTGACCACAAAAGATTCGTTAAACAAAATAGCAAATGTCGTGTAGGACATAGTTGATAACAGAGTTGTAACAAAATATAATTTGCATTGAATGACAAAATAATGGCATATAAAAAAATGACCTAAGTGGAAAGGGCAAGGGAATATGGTGAGACTCCACGCTAAGTTTCCCTTCCCCAACCACAACAAGGTGCGGCAGGTTTTGCCGCCTGGTCTTTGTTGCAGTGAGCAGATTATGTTGTACAGAATTATGTTATTTAATATAAAATTTAGTTTTTAAAATTTCAACAAAATGTCTCCTTTGAAAATGTGTCTAATGTAGATATTAATTAAATAATAAAAAAGAATCAATATATACTTTTTTTTAGAAGATGTTTATTTGCAACATATTTTATGTTAGTTTTTATTTATTCTTCTGCTGTTGGTTCGGTCTTCAGTTCTAGCTAGGAACACATGATGTGTGGTTGTCCTGGTGTAAAAGTTGTTTTACTGCTATGGAATATATTTGTTGTTCTGTAGAATTCTCACCTGGAAATAAATTTGAAATATCTAAAAATGTGTACTTACATTCCAGTATTTTTATATTGCTATTCTGAGCTAAAATTACCCAATTAAAAATGGCATGTATTTCAAAATTACTGTTGATTTAGTATAAAGCAGCATATATATATTATCATGTGTATATTTAAATATGTTACTTTGAAAAAACAAGCATTTGCTCTGCATAATGCAAACATGTATGGAAATATCTTTTTGAAAAAAAAAATTGTTTTGTTTATTGAACTGACCATTGCAACACTAGTAAACTTGTATGTTCTTTCATTTTTGTGGACATGAATGGAAATTGACTTTTAAGAATAAATTGTCTAAGTAGTAATGAGTCTGTTGTACGGATTTACCGGTACTTGGTTCGGTTCCAGTTCTTAAAATTTTGTTCTCGATTCAATTCTATATTAACATCTGCACAATTTCCAGTCAAACCAAAGATCCATTCTGTCCTAATAAATGATATGTTTATTAGTTTAATATAACTTATCAGCACCCTATTTTATAATAATCAGACCACAAATAATTCACCTAGCTCTGAGGTAGAACAATTGCTTCAAGTCTCACAAAATAGCTTTACCAACATCCTGTGATGCAGCATCATCTATAGTAATACATAAAATTATTTTTTGCTGTGTCATTATTTAATTTGGCCTCACCGAAAAAAATATATTTGTTCACAATATATATGTTAGTTATAAAAAATAAATAACAGGGAATATCAATACACCAAAACAATTGCAAGTTACACACACACACACACACACACACACATATATATATATATATATATTAACCGGTGAGGGATATTACCCCCAAGTTAGCAGACGTCTGTTAAAATATTTTCACAACTCATGATTTGTTGGTTGTGTTATTAGTGACATAGGGGGCCAAAATAAGTAGTAAATTCCTACTACTTAATAATTGTTGTACAACTTTAAATCATGGTAATTTATTTTAGATAAGTTTTAAAAGTAGATTGAATCAGTGTTATTTTTCGAAAGATATAGTTTTTTGTTTAAAAGATCATCATTGTGGCCTAGTGAGAAGGAACCAAAAAAAGGTCGGGATCTCGGGACAAAATTAATTTTTTTTACATTTCCTGCTGGCTTATCTTACCATCTGGGGGGGCAAGGAAGGAGAGGGGAGACTGCCCGTTACAGCTTTCGCCGGCAATTTTCTAAACTTTACGATCTACTTTGGCGTGTCTCACAGGTTTCTATTCGATGGCTTAAAGTGAATTGAGAGAGAGTGCGAGTTGCTCGCCGGTAACGGAGGCAGTTTACCGGAAATTTATTTTATTTGCACCGGAAAAGGTTTAGCTATTAAGTTTTCCTTGGTACCTGTAGTAACGGGATTATATTTAAGGTTATTGGTGCCGGTTAATTTACTGAGAACCGGCGTAACCGAGATCCAGGGCAGACAGAAGTCTATTTATATGTAATCATAATCAATATTGTTTCTAATAGGTTTTAAAAATTATGTTTGTACTTAGTACTATTAAATATTTTGTACACTGAAAGTCACTCACCACAAAATGGATGAGATCCTGAGGTGCCACTTACATAGAATGTTCCTCGGCCAGGAAAGAGGACTGTTTCCATGCCCATTGGCGTTACCAAGTCCAGAATACAATGAGATGACGACTCTTTGATAATGTACTCTTCACTGCATGGAAAAACACTCATGTTTTTATCGGCTTTACAGAGAATCCAATTAATAAAAAATTATTATTTGTTTTTTATGTTTACTAAACTTTTCATTGTGTTCATTTAATTTTTTTCGTACTAAATTTTAAGGCATATTTTACTTGAAGTCTGGATTCACTACACTTGGACATAAATATTCAAAACTGATTGGTAAACATGTAATACTTGTTAAGGCACCTTAAATAAGGAAATAATGTTTAAAAAACTTTTAAGTTCAAAAATTTGTGGTAAATATTTTTTTTGTTTATCCCTCAGTGCCCCTAAACTTAATTTAGCCAAAGTAGGTAGTATTTCATATATTTATGGGGGCACACGAATGCGGATAAGGAGCAGGGAGCTAAGCACCATCTTAGTTGATGACCTCTAAAATAACATGGCATACCCAAAAGTAACTAAAAATGCCTCATTATGCACAAAAATTCCCTAACTAAAAGTAAAACGTCTTTTTCCCAAATACATTTTACTAATTTTTTCCATGAAAAATATCGTGAGTGGCCATTTTATTCATAGATACACAAACTCCTTAGAGATGGCTTTTTACTTAAAGTCTAGCAATCCTCCACTCATTTGTTTAAGTAAATCCCTATACCTGCCATTGTTGTGATTTAGGGAGTCATGGTGGCATCTATGTTGATTTCGGTGACCATCTTGAATGACCTTGACCTCTTGCAGCTAACTCGTTCAAGCACGTCTGAACGTTGCGCATTCCGTTAAACATCACCATTGAGCGCTCATTTGTAAGACGACACACGCCTGGCCGCTAATTGGGCGGAACAAAATTGAAAGTGCCAAGACCACTCGCCAGCTACAGATAGAGAAAAAAATTTTCTGCTGTTTGTTCCAGCGTCACTCAGTCTCATGAACGTAAGGTCAACGTTTCAATAACTGCCTGTGTTATTGTGACCTTACTTTATATATTAATTTTTTATACCAAATACATTGGGATCGAGGTGACTCTAACCATGCCAGGTCGGTCTTTCGGAATGGAAAACGAACGGCTTTGACCTCACGGCCATCGATACACATATCGGATTAGGAACTAAATAAAGTAGGTACGTATAATAATATCACATATTTGAAGTCCTTTCCTAGACTGTGCACCCACCATTTTTGTCATCAGTGTTGGCTACTAGGAACGCTGGTGTCACATACTGAACACCTCATCTGCTAGAGTGCGCCGCCATAATATTAGTTAAATTTATACCATCTAGAGTTCAGTAAAGTCACTCACCAGATAGTATCATCCATCATACGTCGTAATTTTGGCCAAACTTATGAAAATTGCAATTATCGGCCGAAAAATTCGGAAAATTAAAACTAAATAGTAAAAAAAAATTAATAATATTATGGTTGGTACGAACATTCAAGTTCACTGTAAGTAGTATAGGATAGCCGGTCCGGAAACTGGGTCCGGGGCAAGGTGCGAGGTGCCGAGCCACATCTCTGACGTCACGTCCATCTGTGACGTCACGGAGGCCATCTTGGATGAGTGTAACGGGACTCAGCGTAACGGGACAAGTAGTACATTGACCTTTGACCCTAAAAATTTGCCAAAATCGGGCAAAAATTGCCCAACATTCCTAAAAAAATCGCCAAAATTTACATTTCTGTGAAAAAAATTCCGCCAAAAAATCTCAAAAAATTCCGCAATTCAAAAATTAGGATTTCGAAAATCCTCAAAAGTCGTTTTGCCCTAGAAAGAACCCAAATTCCTAAAAACGGCTTAATCATCCATGTCTACAGCCTCCAGTAAGCCATTTCTAGGAATAAGGATACCATGACCGCCATCTTGCATTATGACGTCACCGTTGCAATAGCCGTTACGATCGCCATATTTAAAATCTTTATTTATTATCCGATTTTAATAAAAAAATTTAAAATTTATAAAAAAATTCATTTAATAACATTTTTAGTAAAATATTAAAAAAACCAAGCATTTACGACACGGAGCTCGGAGTCCTCGGTTCGAACCCGGCGAAAGCAAAAAATTTAAAAAATGGCGACCGATCCAACCCTCACAGTGGCTGCTGGCATACTGACTCCCACCACTTTTTTCAAAGCATATATATCGCCAGTGAGCATGACGTCATGTCCACCATCTTGAAAATCCGTAATTTTAATGCTAGAGATTTGGGAAAAAATTTAAAAATCATTAAAAAATTAATCAACCTAATTAATAATAAAAAATCCTTAAAACCGCCGTTGCACTTTTCGTGACGACCGCCAACTTGAAATCACCCGCTGGAGGTCACCATCTTGTTTTCGTCCGCTAGAGTGTACTGATACCATGTTAGTAGAATTATCTGGTCACCACACCTTTGTCCTCAATTGCCGACATTGAACTTTAACCTTGACCTTGAAATTTGACCTTCACCTTGAAATTTGACCATTACCTTGAAATTTGACCTTGACCTTAAAATTAGACCTTGACATTGAAATTTGACCTTGACCTTGAAATTTTACCTTGACCTTGAAATTTGACTTTGTCCTGGAAATTTGACTTTGTCCATGTCGACCATCATGGATCCGACATTTTATGTTTAGTACAAGCTACCAGGAGCTACCACCTGCTGGAATACACCATCTTGTGTGTATGTACTTGTATTATATAGTACATTTCCATCTGGATAATTTTATTCTAACCCGCTACAGTGTAGTAATCAGTTATTACCGAGGTGCCCCCCGCCATCTTGAAATTTTGGCGCCATCTTGAAATCGTGTAATAATGTAGCTAGAAAAGCGGGAAAAAAATACAAAATTCATCAAAAAAATCACTCACTAACTTACATATTGATTCGATCCGCTCCAGTCCTTGGTTCGATACTCGATCGATGCAATAATGTTTAATTTTATGAAAAAAATAGTAATTTTTATAAACCACGCTCAACAATCTTAAAGAGACTTACAACCTCCTACTACCATCATCCTATCAGACATCAAGACCAACACCTTGGAATATTCGTAATAATTAACCTAGAAATTCAGGAAAAAGTTAAAAAATCATTAAATAAATTTGCAAACAATATACTGATTATTAGGTCGACTAAGGTCCTTGGCACGATCCTGGGCGAAGCTAAAACAACTTAAATTTAAAAAAGTACCAGAAAAGTGTAAGGTTAGAGAAATAAAACACCACAAAGTCTTTTACAAACATAATATTTATTACACAATTTCTATCCTACTACAGAATCACTTGCGAAAGCCAGCAATCTTATAAACATTTAGCCCTGCATAGACGTGCAACGACTACTTCTTAGCTCCAACAGTGCCAAATGCACCAAATGGCTCTAACAGCTCCAAATGGCTCCAAATGCTCCAAACGGCCTAAAAATGTCTCCAACAGCTCCAACAACTCCAAATGCTCCAACTGCCTTTTCTTTCAACAGCTCCAATAATATTGGGCTACAATGCTACGAGTCTTAGAGACTACGAGGCTAGAAGGCTACGAGTCAAAAGGATCTAGCTGGTTCCGAGTTAAACATGGCTGCGAGACTGCATGACTAAAAGACCGCATTGCTACGAAACTACATGTCTATTAAGCTACAAGGATACAAGTCTACTCGGGTCCAACACGCAATGTACGCAATGTACGCGCAATACATGCAATTTACACGCAATAAATGTAATGATTACACAGTACACACAGGAAACGGAATGTACACACAGTACACACACAGGAAACGGAACGTACACACAGTACACACAGGAAACGGGACGTACACACAGTACACACAGGAAACGGAACGTACACACAGTACACACAGGAAACGGAACATACACACAGTACACACAGGAAACGGAACATACACATAGTACACACAGGAAACGGAACGTACACACAGTACACACAGGAAACGGAATGTACACACAGTACACACAGGAAACGGAACGTACACACAGTACACACACAGAAAACGAAACGTACACACAGTAAACACAGGAAACGGAACATACACACAGTACACACAGAAAACGGAACGTACACACAGTACACAAAGGAAACGGAACGTACACACAGTACACACAGGAAACGGAACGTACACACAGGAAACAAAACTTACACACAGTACACACAGAAAAAGGAACGTACACACAGTACACACAGGAAACGGAACATACACACAGTACACACAGGAAACGGAACGTACACACAGTACACAAAGGAAACGGAACGTACATACAGTACACACAGGAAACGGAACGTACACACAGTACACACAGGAAACGGAACGTACACACAGTACACACAGGAAACGGAACGTACGCAGAGTACACACAGGAAACGTTATGATCACACATACAATAGCGGTAACACACACACAAGCTTAGTTGGAAATCAGAATACAAGAAATAAAAACATTTAAATTTTTACTTTCAATATTTTATTACTTCTCAACATTACACAAATACAAGTAAAAGAAGCCATTATTGTATGTAGCCAGCTTTCCTCAGTTCTTTGAGTATGAAGGATATTTCTTTGATGCACGGATAGTTTCCCGCACAAAGCGAGCCATGTAGAAGTCTTAGCCGGTCAACCAATATGTTTGGATCTTTCCATGATGTGTAATCAATCTCTTCTACCACTACCTTACTTGCTTGTTTATTATAAATACTTTTAATATCACAATCGTCCCAGTGATCATAATAAGCTTTATCAGATTTATTTATTATAACACGACGTTTCCATCGTTTCGGTCTCAGGACATCGCCACATTCCTCGATCTTGTCAGCTCTAGGTGCTTCATCACAGTCTATGCCTTTGTCATCAGCCTTAGAGTCACTGTAACAATCACTGTAGAAGACATCCTCTTCACCCACATTACCGTATGAATTCGCTATCGATGATGTCGAAGTGTCTTCATCGTCTTCGTGCTTCCTTTATAGGAGTCCATCATTTTTACAAAGAATGGAGGATCTACTGAATATAGGCTTGAATGTATTCTCACTTTTCACGGTGTTGATACATCCATTAGTTTCAGTCTTCCCGAACCATTAGCATCCTTCAATTTATGTTCTTCCTCACGATCGGGTGAGCTAACACCAGGACAAGGAAAATTATTGTCGTAATGCAGATCACTCTTCTTTAGTCTAGTGGATCCATCGGTGTCCTCTATGCCGTAAGTAGTCTTGACTTTACATGTTCTACCATGTCTTTTTAAGCTGTCAATTCGTGTTAACAACCTGCTACAACGATTACAGCTTAACATGTTGCGTAGTGGGTTTCTTGCACAATCATTCTTTCTCATGACAAAATCCTTGCCACAGTATCTACAGCGGCTTCCTTCCGATTCATCTGCAGATAACAAACCATGATCCATGGTAGCTTCTGTGACTTATTTAAAATACAAACTGTCAGTTTTCTCCAATTGGAACCATTTCTTAAATATAATTTTTTTAAATATTTCATCAGCGAGAGTTAAGTTATCTAATGCAAAGCAAATTGATGCAAGTAGTTCTGGCTGTCATCAACAGATGTCGCCACGTGTTGCTTGCAGGTAAATAATATATATTTCATTAATGCGGGATGCGGAATGCTCACTATCGATCGCAAAGGAAGATTGGCTTCGCTAGACTCCAAGGAGAAGGAAGTTCGTCCTTCCTGTTAGTGCTTCTTAGATTTCTCAGAGATTATTATTATTCGACTGATTAATGAATTTTTTTTTAAATTTCCACCTGATAAAATATTACAAGTGTTGATTAAGTAGCAGAAGTTCACTAATTAAATGCAACCTTGAATAAAAATGACATGCCTCATTAAGTAAAAAAATCCTTCATGCAGAGATAAATTTCTCATCAGTAACCAGAAGCACTCGGAGAAAACCATCAGATGTCTAGTCAGGAATAATCAGAAGCACCCAGAGAAAACCATCGAAATATTGTCAAGAATAATCAGGAGCACCCGATGAAAACTACCATGATAGTGACAAGAATAATCAGGAGCACACGGAGAAATCCACCATAATATTGTCAAGAATAAACGGGAGCACACGGAGAAAACCACCATAATTTTGACAAGAATAATCGGAAGCACACGGAGAAAACCGCCACAAGTTTTCTTTGATATCAAAAAATAACTAAATTAAAAAAAAATTAAAAATAAAAACGAAAAAAATTCAAACATTCTGCTAGCTTGTGAACTTCTCTTTGATGTGCAAAGTTAGAGATCTAGTACAAGCCAGAATGTTTGAATTTTTTTCGTTTTTATTTTTAATTTTTTAATAATTTTTTTTTTTGGATTTTATGATATCAAAGAAAACTTGTGGCTGTTTTCTCCGTGTGCTTCCGATTATTCTTGTCAATATTATGGTGGTTTTCTCCGTGTGCTCCCGTTTATTCTTGACAATATTATGGTGGATTTCTCCGTGTGTACCTGATTATTCTTGTCAATATTATGGTAGTTTTCATCGGGTGCTCCTGATTATTCTTGACAATATTTCGATGGTTTTCTCTAGGTGCTTCTGATTATTCCTGACTAGACATCTGATGGTTTTCTCCGTGTGCTTCTGGTTACTGATGAGAAATTGATCTCTGCATAAAGGATTTTTTTACTTAATGAGGCATGTCATTTTTATTCAAGGTTGCATTTAATTAGTGAACTTCTGCTACTTAATCAACACTTGTAATATTTTTATCAGGTAAATATTTTAAAAAAAAAATCATTACTCAGTCGAATAATAATAATCTCTGAGAAATCTAAGAAGCACTAACAGGAAGGACGAACTTCCTTCTCCTTGGAGTATAGCGAAGCCAATCTTCCTTTGCGATCGATAGTGAGCATTCCGCATCCCGCATTAATGAAATATATATTATTTACCTGCAAGCAACACGTGGCGACATCTGTTGATGACAGCCAGAACTACTTGCATCAATTTGCTTTGCATTAGATAACTTAACTCTCGCTGATTAAATATTTAAAAAAATTATATTTAAGAAATGGTTCCAATTGGAGAAAACTTACAGTATGTATCTAAAATTAGTCACAGAAGCTACCATGGATCATGGTTTGTTATCTGCAGCTGAATCGGAAGGAAGGCGCTTTAGATACTGTGGCAAGGATTTTGTCATGAGAAAGAATGCTAGACGTCATGAGAAGAATGATTGTGCAAGAAACCCACTACGCAACATGTTAAGCTGTAATCGTTGTAGCAGGTTGTTAACACGAATTGACAGCTTAAAAAGACATGGTAGAACATGTAAAGTCAAGACTACTTACGGCATAGAGGACACATATGGATCCACTAGACTAAAGAAGAGTGATCTGCATTACGACAATAATTTTCCTTGTCCTGAGCGTAATGGTATTAGCTCACCCGATCGTGAGGAAGAACATAAATTGAAGGATTCTAATGGCTTCGGGAAGACTGAAACTAATGGAAGTATCAACACCGTGTAAAGTGAGAATACATTGAAGCCTATATTCAGTAGATCCTCCGTTCTTTGTAAAAATGATGGACTCCTATAAAGGAAGCATGAAGACGATGAAGACACTTCGACATCATCGATAGCGAATTCGTACGGTAATCTGGGTGAAGAGGATGTCTTCTACAGTGATAGTTACAGTGACTCTGAGGCTGTTGACAAAGTCATAGACTGTGATGAAGCACCTAGAGCTGACAAGATCGAGGAATGTGGCGATGTCCTGAGACCGAAACGATGGAAACGTCGTGTTATAATAAATAAATCTGATAAAGCTTATTATGATCACTGGGACGATTGTGATATTAAAAGTATTTATAATAAACCAGCAAGTAAGATGGTGGTAGAAGAGATTGATTACACATCTTGGAAAGATCCAAACATATTGGTTGACCGGCTAAAGACTTCTACATGGCTCGCTTTGTGCAGGAAACTATCCGTGCATCAAAGAAATATCCTTCATACTCAAAGAACTGAGGAAAGCTGGCTACATACAATAATGGCTTCTTTTACTTGTATTTGTGTAATGTTGAGAAGTAATAAAATATTGAAAGTAAAAATTTAATGTTTTTATTTCTAGTATTCTGATTTCCAACTAAGCTTGTGTGTGTGTTACCGCTATTGTATGTGTGATCATTACGTTTCCTGTGTGTACTGTGTGTACGTAGCGTTTCCTGTGTGTACTGTGTGTACGTTCCGTTATCTGTGTGTACTGTGTGTACATTCCGTTTCCTGTGTGTACTGTGTGTACGTTCCGTTTCCTGTGTGTACTGTGTGTACGTTCCGTTTCCTGTGTGTACTGTGTGTACGTTCCGTTTCCTGTGTGTACTCTGTGTACGTTCCGTTTCCTGTGTGTACTGTGTGTACATTCCGTTTCCTGTGTGTACTGTGTAAGTTCCGTTTACTGTGTGCACTGTGTGTACGTTCCGTTTCCTGTGTGTACTGTGTGTATGTTCCGTTTCCTGTGTGTACTGTGTGTACGTTCCGTTTCCTGTGTGTGTACTGTGTGAACGTTCTGTTTCCTTTTTGCCTACTGTGTAATCATTACATTTATTGCGTGTAAATTGCATGTATTGCGCGTACATTGCGTACATTGCGTGTTGGAGCCCAGTAGACTTGAATCCTTGTAGCTTCATAGACAAGTAGTTTCGTAGCCATGCGGTCTTTTAGTCATGCAGTCTCGCAGCCATGTATAACTCGGAACCAGCTAGATCCTTCTAGACTCGTAGCCTTGTAGCCTCGTAGTCTCTTAGACTCGTAGCATTGTAGCCCAATATTATTGGAGCTGTTGAAAGAAAAGGCAGTTGGAGCATTTGGAGTTGTTGGAGCTGTTAGAGACATTTTTAGGCCGTTTGGAGCATTTGGAGCCATTTGGAGCTGTTGGAGCCATTTGGAGCATTTGGAGCTGTTAGAGCTAAGAAGTAGTCGTTGCACGTCTATGCAGGGCTAAATGTTTATAAGATTGCTGGCTTTCGCAAGTGATTCTGTAGTAGGATAGAAATTGTGTAATAAATATTATGTTTGTAAAAGACTTTGTGGTATTTTATTTCTCGAACCTTACACTTTTCTGGTACTTTTTTAAAATTTAAGTTGTTTTAGCTTCGCCCAGGATTGTGCCAAGGACCTTAGTGGACCTAATTAATCAGTATATTGTTTGCAAATTTATTTAATGAATTTTTATTTTTTTCCTGAATTTCTAGGTTAATTATTACGAATATTCCAAGGTGTTGGTCTTGATGTCTGATAGGATGATGATAGTAGAGGATTTAAAGTCTCTTTAAGAATGTTGAACGTGGTTTATTGAAATTATTATTTTTTTCATAAAATAAAACATTATTGAATCGATAGAGTATCGAACCAAGGACTGGAGTGGATCGAATCAATATGTAAGTTAGTGAGTGATTTTTTTGATGAATTATGTATTTTTTTCCGCTTTTCCAGCTACATTATTACACGATTTCAAGATGGCGCCCAAATTTCAAGATGGCGGGGGGCACCTCGGTAATAACTGATTATTGCACTGTAGCGGGTTAGAATAAAATTATCCAGATGGAAATGTACTCTATAATACAAGTACACACACACAAGATGGTGTATTCCAGCAGGTGATAGCTCCTGGTAGCTTGTACTGAACATAAAATGTCGGATCCATGATGGTCGACCAGGACAAAGTCAAATTTTAAGGACAAAGTCAAATTTCAAGGACAAAGTCAAATTTCAAGGTCAAGGTCAAATTCCAAGATGATGGTCAATGTTCAATGTCGGTAGTTGAGGACAAAGGTGTGGTGGCCAGATAATTCTACTAACATGGTATCAGCACACTCTAGCGGACGAAAACAATATGGTGACCTCTAGCGGGTGATTTCAAAATGGCGGTCGTCACGGAAAGTGCAACGGTGGTTTAAAGGATTTTTTTATTATTTAATTAGGTTGATTAATTTTTTTATGATTTTTAAATTTTTTCCCGAATCTCTAGCATTAAAATTACGGATTTTCAAGATGGCGGACATGACGTCATGCTCACTGGCGATATATATGTTTTGAAAAAAGTGGCGGGATTCAGTATGCCAGCAGCCACTGTTAGGGTTGGATCGGTCGCCATTTTTAATTTTTTTGCCTTCGCTGGGTTCGAACCGAGGACTCCGAGCTCCGTGTCGTAAATGCTTGGTTTTTTTTAATATTTTACTAAAAATGTTATTAAATGAATTTTTTTATAAATTTTAAATTTTTTTTATTAAAATCGGATAAAAAATAAAGATTTTAAAGATGGCGATCGTAACGGAAATTGCAACGGTGATGTCATAATGCAAGATGGCGGTCATGGTATCCTTATTCCTATAAATGGCTTCCCGGAGGCTGTAGACATGTATGCTTAAGCCGTTTTTAGGAATTTGGGTTATTTCTAGGGCAAAACGACTTTTGAGGATTTTCGAAATCCTAATTTTTGAATTGCGGAATTTTTTGAGATTTTTTGGCGGAATTTTTTTCCACAGAAATGTAAATTTTGGCGATTTTTGAGGAATGTTGGGCAACTTTTGCCCAATTTTGGCAAATTTTGAGGGTCAAAGGTCAATGTCCTACTTGTCCCGGTACGCTGTGTCCCGTTACACTAATACAAGATGGCCGCCGTGACGTCACAGATGCACGTGACGTCAGAGATGTGGCTCGGCACCTCGCACCTTGCCCCGGACCCAGTTTCCGGACCGGCTATCCTATACTACTACTGTTCGATCCTTGGTCAGTGTAAAAAATTAATTTTAACTTTAAAATCATTATTATAAATTAATCATTCTAACTTATAACAAGAACAATTGCCTTACTGAATGAATAATTTACTCAATATTATCAGGCCTGCCATGGAGGCCAAACTCGGCGCACCTTTTGACTTCAAGACTGCCAACTATAAGCCAAACTGCCAAGCATGTTGGAACCACGAGACATTCTTTTACAATAAATACTATGTCCAGGTAAAATCCAGTGACACATATGCAGATAAAGAATCGCCGAAACGTGAGGTCTTCTTTCTCAACACTAAGTATGTAATAAGACCAAGTAAAAACCAATGACCAGCATATTGAAAGAGCATCTCCGAATTACGAGCTCCTATACTTCAATATTTATCATTTCATTCAACCAAATCATGTCCAATACAAAGCACATAGGCCAGAAGTCTCAGAATCATGGAGTCACGCTACTGCTCAGGACCTACATAGACCGATTGTCAACACACATTAGCACCGTGTTTAAACTATGCTTACCTCGCTGCACACCACTGTAAGACTGTAAATTTCATAGAAAATATGAAATTTGTTATTTGACAAAGAGGTGCAGACACATTCGCGCTCGGACACAGATGACTACACAGTGTGTTGCTCGACTTTAGTCACTATCTCCGCGGCTGTCGACATCACTGCCGTAGAGGTCTCCGCCTAAGATCGAGTACAACTTTGGAAAATCAAATTCTCTAACACCTAAGTACTAAATATTATTTTATGTAGTGAAAAGAGATGGACAACAGACGAACAGGGAGTTACATTGCCTAGCTCCATGAATAGACACTCACAGTTAAGGTTAAAACATCTAGCTCAATTTCAATACTCCAGTTAATAGACTATCATCATAATAAGGTCACCCTCATTCTGACAATGGTGGATTGGGTTCAAAATAAAATTACCAAGAGCACCCTGAAAAAACCAAACCCAAGCTCAAAAAAAGGAAATAACTATTCCATGGCTCCAACAGGCTGCAATAGCTCAAAATGCTTTTGGATACCTTCAGCTCCAACTGGCTCCAAATAGCTTCAATTAGCTCAAACTGGCTCCAATGTCTTCAAAGAGCTCCTACTAGCTTTATTGGCTTCAACTAGCTCCTACTGGTTCCACTGATCAAAGCTGGAACATTAGGCTATAATTTATGCTAAACAATTATATATATATATTATTGATGAAATGTACTGCTCCACACCACGAACAATAAGACTATACACATAAGCTACCCGATTGATTAAATATATTACTCACGGTTATTACACCAAAATTATAAACAATGTAGTCATACTCAATACACCTTATAACTACTACAGTACTCACTACAAGCACATGGGATAATTATCTCCAAAACACGTAGCTTTCAGTATCGATACCTTGTATGCATTGGGTCTATAAAAACACCACTTTCGAGCATTCATTTAAAAATTAACATAATTACGGAGGCATAAATATACACAATAATAATATACATTTTATTTATTTTTCATTTTTCGACTAAGTTTGGTGCAGTTAAGGCGTGTATGCCTTCTTTTACACTGAACTTTTATACCTTATCAACTTAAAATATATTATAGCTAGAAAAAAATATATTACTAACAAATTACAAATTATATTAATCATCTACCACTTTAACATCCAAGTTTAGTATGTACTAACATAAAGAAAATAAAATAATGTATTAAATATAAAAATTTAAAATATAATTACATTCAAACCTTAAACATATTTAATATTGTTTTTAATAAAAGTATAAAAATTAATTAAATACTAACCAAAAACATATTAATATAGTTTTAAGTAAAAAATAAATAAAACATGATTTCGTTCTATCAGATACTCACAAACACATTCATTCAGTATTATCTTAAGTTTCTGTGCATTTAGAGAGTGATTTTTTTAATATGAGTTTTTTTAATATCTCAGTAGACAGTTGGTGTCCAGCTGCCTGGCCGGGGCTGTTACAAGGGCGAGATGCAGTGACTGTGAATGATTTCGACATTGTTTGGTTTTATGCATGGGTATTAAAAGTTCACGATTTGATTGTGGCCGGATCCCAAGACTGTGGCGCAAGCTTTAAAACGTAATTCGACGGAATAAATATTGAGGAGTATCTGTTTTAAGTATTTTATGAAGCATAAGTAGAGCATTAAGTGATGGTGAAATTTATAGCCAGCATAATTTTTTATAGTAGGGATGTTAAGTGATCAAGCAGTTTAAGATTATAAATCAAACAAATGCAAAAATTGTTAATTTTTTGCAGTAGTTTTGCCAGGTTTTCTGCCATGTCATTTTATACTATGTCACATTAATCAAGATGAGGAAAAATTAATGACTGCACGAATGTAGCTATCACACGCACTGACAGGAAATTCTTTAGACAGTTAAGATAATGTAACACAGAATATTCTTTTTTACAAACATGGATCGCATTCGCCGCCCAGGATAGTTGTTAATCCATTACAATGCCCAAGTTCTTAACATAACTTAAAAGCTAAAGTTTTTGCCTCCTAAAGGGATGTCTGGATGGAAAGATTTTTTACACACTATGATGCGAGGTTATGATCCAATTCAAATATCTTGGGTTTTTACTGGATTAATAATAAGGGCATTTTTTGAGACCACGTTCTAATTTCTTCAAGATTACTATTACATTTTGAATAATTTTGAATTAGATTTTATTGGCGTCAACGAGTCATTGTAAGTCATCTGCATAATTGTGGTAAGAAGTGTAGGTTTTTTTTGGCTTCCTATGTCATTGATAAAGATGGAAGAAAGCAAAGGACCTAGGATGAGCCCTTGAGGAACACCCACATTAAAAGGTTTCCATGTTTATCAGCAATCATCAGTTGTGACGCATTGGTGACGGTAAACTAAGTATGATTGGAACCACACACATGCACTCAATGAAACATCTATGCATTTGGCTAATATGATGCTTTATGAAGTCAATTAATGTCACTAGACTAACTTTTTTTTTCCGTAGCTGTGCGTATTTCTTCAGTTACATTTAGAAGTGCTGTGCACATGCTATGTTCAGGTCGGAAATAAGAGACATACACTCATGATACTCAAATTGCTTTAGCTTACTAATTACCACTGCACCTGCAATTCTAAATTAGCTCTTGACTAAACGAATTTCAACACACATTCACCATATTCGATACACAGTCACCATAATCACCACACTCTTCGACATCATCAACATACATTCACAATCATCAAAACTCATTCAACATTACTGACACACAATTCAACACACATTTGCCTACTCTGAAACATCGAGTATCCAGATCTTACTTCACTCCAAATACATACTATATATATTCACCATCAATGACACACATTCTCCACCATCAATGCACATTTAGACATATCCTAACACACACCGACACACATTCAACAAACATTCCCCATCATAGACAATTGGACACACCTTAACCCACATCGACACACAGTTAACATACATTCATTATCATCGAAACACATTCGCCACCATAGTCACAATTCGACACATATTAACACTCATTGGCACACTTCGACACATATTCACCATGGAGTCTTCGGTTCAAATAAACATTAATACACTTTTAAATCCTCAATGATGCCCACAATTAGAATGACCCACACCACAAATGCCAAGACATGCGAGGAGTATAAATTAAGTAATTATAATAATTTTTAATAAAATTTTTGTAATTGAATAGAATTACAATGTCTTCCTCAAAATAACTTCCTTGGGGGAGTCACACAGCTTTGGAGACGGTTCTTCCAATTTTCATAGCAGCTCTTGAACTCGGAGAAGGTCGATTACAGCCATTTTGAATGTTTTCGTGTGTTACAAAATTACGTACTATAAAATTGGCCAAAAATTGTTTTTTGAAATTTGCTGTGTGATAAGGCACATTATCGTGGTGAAACACCCAGGATTTCTTGATGCAAGACCTATTTTCAATGGTTTTTGAGAACCTCTTGGTAAAATTTTTGATTGACTTTTTGGCCCTGAGGCACAAAAATATTGTGGATGGTTCCCTATCAAAAAAAGTAAATCAGAATGCTTTTTATTTTAGACTTGCTCATTCTTGCCTTTTTGTGCCTTGGAGAGGTTTAATTGTGACATTCCATGCTCTGGTGCTTGGATTCCGGGCCGTACTCAGACACCCGAGTCTCGTCACCGGCGATGACACGTTCCAGAAAATGGGAATCATTTTAATAGACTCCAAAATTCAAGGTACCTTTCCATATTGATGTCATTTTTGTTCTGCATAGAATTTGTTGATCCATTTTTATCATCCCCAATTCATTGGTCAACAGTGGTGTGAGTGAAATCCAACTTTCCCTTATCATTCGGACCATCAAACGATGATCTGAACGTACAAGGTCCGGGATTCTGTTGACATTTTCATTGGTTCTTGAGGATGAAGTCCTTCCGCTTCATGGTTTATCTTCAATTGACTGTCTTCCCACTGAAAATGCCTTAAACCAAATAAAATCGTGAGCTCTTGACAAAACACTGTATCTGTAGGCCTGCTGAAGTTTTGCAACAGTTTCCGCTGCAATGTGCCCGAGACTGAAACAAAACCTGATGGCACACAATTGCTCGAAATTGATTTCACTCAATTTTAGAACTCTCTAGAAAAAACTGATTCACGAAAAAAATCGCTATGGACAACGAAATGTCTCGATCAAGTTCAAACTCGTACTGAAAGCATATAACATGTTCACTTGCCACCCCACCAAGTCTCGCATCCATAGTATTGCCATATAAAATACTATGTTGCCAGTCTCATTACTTAATTTAAACACACTTCGTACAATACACTTACCAATGTCGTGTCATGGTAATCATTATGGCCGACATCCAAAATTATCTTTTTATCTGCTTGTGTGCTCTCGGTATCTCCGATGACGATGCTACCTCCGTTTCTTGAGTATAAATTTATGTTGTTTATTTGCTAATACCAACTAAATTCTAGGTTATTTACTAAAGAGATATGACCTGCACTCTGTGCAGATTCAATATCACCAATAAATTCCATATTATATTCTGAAGAGAAATGATCAGTATGCCAAATCCACGAGAGAACTAATGGCTTTACCATCTGGTCCCTGCTTATGTACTCGCAGCCACAGGTATATAAAGTAATACAATATAATAAACCCTGAATTATCTGGTATTAATCAGTGAAAAATTTACTGTTATAGTTTTCGAGAACATGACACTCACCGGAAAGCAACTGTGCAACATAACTGCACTCGGCGCAAATCGTATTGGGAGTCTGATGGTAATTTGGGTCTAAGCAGGTGCAGCCTATACACTGAAACATTGCAAGGCATGGCCACGGAACCATAGTCCAGCCAGGCCCAAATACTTTCCTCCACTGCAGCACTTCTCAAAACTTAAAGAGTTGTAGGCAAGTATGTGAGCAGTCTTGGAAAATTAATCGCGCTTTCATCACGAGTGAAGCTGAAGTTATTCTTGTTGCAGTCGGTCGTGCCATGAGATCCGAAGCTGCACATATGCAGAGGGTTGAAGCAATCGTGAGTTATCTAGTTCAACCTAAAGTAGCCAATCCAAAATTCTGCATACTGAGCATTCGGGTCAGACACCACTTATTGATAATGTGAATTTCTTCCCACACTGTGCACATGTAGGCGAGAGCTGCTGCAGGCTCCAAGAACTGTCATCAGTTTTATAATATCGAGTATTCGTCACACAAGATGGTTTCGCTTCCATCAAAACAGTGATGTTTTTTTATGTACAATTCATTTAAAAAATAACTAATAGCGTGTTTACTTAACAAGATTAATATAATGTTTACTTAGCAAGATGCTACTGCAACATGTAGCTGCTGGCAACTATTTTCCCACAAAGGTGGCACTGTTGAAGGTTGTCATATTGAAGTTCATGACACATTTAGACGATTAATACTTATCGTATTTATTGTATAGCATATGTTTAGCATACATCTGTTACAAATATGCATATATATAAAACATATAAATATGTTAGGCATATAATGTTAAATGTATTCACTGAGCTGTATTTTCAAGACTTCTGTTGGTTTCTTCGAGTGCTCCTGCATTTTTTCTTAGAAATACTTCTGTCGGAGTTCTCTGTGGCAACTGAATATTCGTGACAATATTTTGTTGGGTATCTCCGTGTGCTTCAAGTTATTTCTGGGAAGATTGCAATTGGTGTTCGCCGTGTGCTCCTGGTTATTTAGGAAAAAAGTTTCACTGCATACAATTTTTTTCGAAATGAGAAATGTAATTGATTTAGAGTTTCATTTAATTGGTGAATATCTGTAACCGAATCAGCACTTACAATATTTTTTGTGGAATTGAAACAAAAGAGATTAATTAAAGACATGCCAACTTTCCCTCCTAGGTTAGGTTTGCCAGGAAGTAAAAGTTTGTCATTGAAGTCCCCATGAACATTAGGCTCGATGGCACTTCTAACTTGAAGTGCAGAGAAAGAATCATTGAAAAGGTAAACTGCACCGTCTGGCTCACCACGTTGCCCATGCAGAAAAAAAACTTAATAAAACAGAGGGAAATTCTAAAAAAAAAAACTTCAAGTCAACATAATTTAAAGCAATTTACACAAAATGAATTCGGTCAACCTTTTGTTTATTTCTTTCAACAATATATCACACATAAAAAAGAATTAATTTTGAGTATTATTTGTTGCACTATAATTAACGTAATTTCTATAACATTTGGGGGGCCCATCAAAACAATTTAAAATAGACAAATTCGTCATTAATGGTGACACATTTGATGGTTTTTCTCCGTGTGCTCCTGGTGATTTCTGGCGAGACTTCTGCTGATGTTCTCCTAGTACTTCTGGTTATTTCTGAGAAATATATCACTGCATAAACAACTTTTTGTTTAATGAGGCATGAAATTTTTTTTTCAGCATTCGGTAAAAATTGCTGAATTTATTTTACAAAACCAGCACTTACGATATTTAAATCAGGTGGAATAAAAAATATTACTCAGTAAAATAATGTGCTTTAAGACAGCTGAGAAGCACTATCATTTAAGACGAACTTCCTTCTCTTTGATGTCTAGCGAAGCATTCCTTCTTTTGCGATCGTTAGTGAATATCCCGCATCCCACATAAAATAAATAATAATATTTAACTACATGCAACATGTGACTTTATCTGTTTCCGAGAATCGGGACTACTTACAAGAAGTTCCATTGCATGAGATTACTAACTCTCACTGACGAAAAATTAAAATAAAAAAAAATTGGTTGTCTGTAAAGTCGGTTTACGGACGATAGTTTAATGTGAAATCATAAAAAAACATTGATGAAATGATTGATCCACAAGAAAAGGAAATATCAAATTCTACCTGAGACTGAGAGGTAGCGATGCTCACCGCACGGCCACGAGGCCGTACTTAAAAATAATAGTTTCAGATGTTATATATATTTATAACAATATTGTTCACGGTAGGGGAATAATATTATTTCGTTTTTATAACACGATTTTTTAACAAATACGCATCCCAAATACACCAAAATTATTTATAATGTGTTACAATATTTTTTAAAACATTGTGCAAATGATCCCGGGTGTAATTTGAATTATTATGTGTAACTGTAAAACACCATTGTTGGTTCAAAACGTATTTGAATATTCAACATTACTTTTAAATAACCGTGCCGATTGTGCTGAAAATTGGTGGACAATCGTTAAATTACATAATATTAATAATTCAAACGACGAAAATATGATTGTAATGTCAAATCGATGGTTGTTCCAATCGAGTGGAAGAGAGATGCCACGCATGCGTACAATGAGCAAACATGACACATCCGTAGTGGGAAATCCGTAGTGGGACACTTTTTCGTACGTGCAGCCGGCGTTTATCGATTTATTAGACGTTGTCACGTAAAAAAAATTATATTTATTTAATGGTTCCTATTTAAAACTCTCAGTAAACATCTGCTATTAGTCTCAGTAACTAACATGGATCCCAGTTCGATGTCAGCAGCTGTATCGAAAGGACACTCTGCAGTAAGGAATTCATACTGAGAAAGAATGGTAGACAACACGAGAAGAATGACTATGTTAAACATCATCTACGCAAAATGATAAGTTGTGTTCGTTGTAGCAAGTCGTTTACGCGAAGAGAGAGCTAAAAAAGACACGACAGAACTTGTAACACCCAGCCTGCTTATTAGATCGATGACAATCATGAAACAACTATTCTAAATAACAGTGTTCTGCTTTATGTCAATAGTTTTCTTGGCTGGAACTAGATAATATTCTTAGCTCTTCTGATCTCGATAAAGAACTTACATTGAAGGATGATTTATGGAAGACTGAAGAAAATGGAAGTATCATTAAAAAGAAAAACGAGAATATAATCACGCCGAATTCAAGTAGATCCTCCATACTTTGTAAAAATTATGGACTCTTAAAAATGAAGCTTGAAAACGATGAAGCAGCTTCGACGTCAACGATTTCGAATTCTTACAGTAATCTGGGTGAAGATGCTGACTTCTACGATTATGGCAACAGTGACTCTGAGGCAGGAAACAAAACCAAAGACTATGATGAAGCACCTAAACGATGGCACCAACATGATAAAATAAATAATTGCGATCAAACTTATGAAGACGATAGTCATCTTAAAAATATTAATACCATACATTGCAGGGAGATAACGGTAGCAGTAAAAATGATAATAAGTCATGGAAAAATCCTAACATATTGATTGATCGCTTGGGACTGTTGTTGGCATAGTATAGTGGAGGAAACTACTCGCACATCGACCAAGTAGCCTCAATACTTAAAGAACTGAGGGAAGCTCGCTACATACAATAATCACTTGTTTAACTTGCAGGGTTTAATATTGAATAATAAATCAATTATTAAATTTCCAAATGTTTTGTTTTATTTCATATAATCTGATTTCTAACTGTGACTGCTTCCTAAAGCATATTCGTAATACTGCTTCGTAATACAGCTTCCTTTGTTGATTGTCCTTTCAAATAGGCTCATTTTCGTTTATTATGCTTCCTTTTTCTAGATTGTGCTTCCACATATTATGCTCATTTTCGTTGATTAACCTTCCTTTCCCTAGATTGTGTTTCCTATTGCGCTACCTTTTAGTTGATTGTGCTTCCGATTGTGCTTTCTTTTCGTTGATTGTGCTTCCTTTTTCTTTGATTGTGCTTCCGAATATGTTTCATTTTATTTATGCTTCTATTTCGTTGACTGTGTTTCCTTTTCGTTGGTTGTGCAACCAATTTTTCTTCCTCTTTTTAATTGTGATGCCTTATTGTGATTGTGCTTCCTTTTTTGATTGCACTTTTAATTTTTCTTCCTTCTCGTTTATTGTTCTGCCAATCGTGCTTCCTTTTTTGATTGTGCTTCCAACTGTGCTTCCTTATCATTGATTGTAGATCGTTAAGTCTGTACACAGGACATAATTGGTCTCGTGGTTCGTAGATGTCTGGTCTAAACAACTGACATAGGACATGGCATGTTTAAACATGTTTTAAGAGTATCATCGAAAAATACCTCTTGGTTCGGAGACGCTTCGTTTCTACTCCTAAAACTGTAGAAGACCTGGTTGTACGGTATTCCGAGTATCGAAAAATTATACTTCCATTTTAGGCTAAGCGAGATCGTATCTATTTCGTCGGACAGGGATCTTGTTTAGTAACTTTTTCGTATAGAGAAAAGGTAATGGGAAACAGAATGAATAATTTATTTTAATATTTAGTTATTCTTATCACTGACTGTGAATCGAACAACGAATGGGAATCAATCCAGACAATCATTATTACAATGATTTTTTAAAATGATTTTAGGGATTTTTCACGTAATTCTAGGTAATTATTACGAATTTTCAATATGGTGGGCATATCGGCCAACTTGAGGCTGGTAGATAAGGAACTTAAGCTTATTTTAAGAATTTTTACCATACTTATTGAAATCAATATTTTTTATCTATTTTTACAATGTTTTTTTTTTGATCGAGCAAGGACCTAACCAAGCATTGTAATCGATCCAATCAATTAATTTATTGCATATATATTATCAATTTTTGAATTATTTCCTAATTTCTAGCTTAAAAACATGGATTTTAATATGACGTCGAATATGGTGGTCATCCATGCAATAAATGATTACTTCTCTCTAACGGGTAAAAAAAAAACTAATATGGTGGTAGCATATTCTAGAATACCAAAACAAGGTGGTGGCAGGGCACTCTAGAACACGAAAACAAGATGATGGCCTCCAAGAAACAAAAACAATCGAACCGAGGACTCGGTTGAATTGCGTAACCAAACATTTATTTTTTAAATAGATTTTGAAATTTTTTGGTAAGAAATTAAATATTTCGACTATACGGTCGGCAGCTTAGGGTGGCTTGCTTTCATGAGTCTTAAGCCACTTTTAGTAATTTGGGTTCTTTTGAAAACAAAAGACTTTTGAATCATTCTGAATTTCGGATTTTAAAAATTTTTATGAATAAAACGGGTAATTTTCCTCCATAACAAGAATTTTTCCCTTGAAATACGGAATTTTTTTATTTTTAATTTGTTTTATATATTTTGGCCTAACTTTTCTTTATTTAAAAAATCTGAACATTTTGTCGGATTTTGGTGCATTTTCTGCAAATTTGGCAAATGTTGAATCATTTTTGGCAAATTTTGAAGGTCAAGATCAAAGGTAAATGTCATCAAAGATGGCCGCCGTGATGTCATAATCCAAGATGGATGACATTTTACTCAATCCTCCTCCAGAACCCTGTACCTGGACCAGCTATTATACACTACTGAGAAGACATGCGAAAAACTCTAAAGTTGAGGTTCGTTCCCCTACTGCAGACCAGCTAGTGTTGCATTCTTCACCGCAAGTTTGGATTGTAAACTCACATTTGCACATGCAAACAAAAATTCTACCGGCAACCGATTGCCTCGACGTCTGGTCATGAATCGAAACCAAAGACAGTCCTCGGTGCTTTATATGTGAACTATACTTGGTAAAATCTGCATTATTTGGACTTTTTGAAAGAATACAGCTATTTTAATACCTTTAGTGAGTCGAAAGACATTTGTACTTTTCGTGATGATATAAAGCGGAATATAATGTTCAGCTTCCCGATAAGGCAAGTATGGGGAGGAAGTTAGTTCTGTGACAATGTAAACATTGATTATGCAATGATGGTGGCCCCCAGATGACATCTGCTGGAGGCCGCCATATTGTTGGTCTAGGACAGTGTAAAGATTGATTACGAAGACAACAAACATCGTTTGCTGGAGCCACCATCTTGTTGATGTCAACCATGTTAGTTCAATTTTTCGTTCCCAGAGCGCGCCACCGTCGCTCCGAAGGCAGGAGCAGTGTACAAAAAAGCCGGGTGGCTGGGGGACGTGAGCTCGTCGAGGTTAGAAAGCAGCGACCTTAACCACGAGACCATGAGACCAGTTGAGGGGTATATGAATAAATAAGGAATATAAGCTACAGTACTAGCTATGATTTAAAAAAATGCTGCCAGGCTGCTATGTTTAAATACAGCTCCCAGGGAGTGCCACATACCCTCGCCGCCAACTTTAATGCCAAAACATGCCACCAGAGCACACCGCCATCCTTAATGTCAACAATCACCAACAGAGTGCTTCACAGAGGAGAGAGCCACAGAGCACGCCATCTAGGTGTCCTCTGCTGAGACTCCATGCACACAGTGCACAACAATAATTCCCCAATTCATATTTGATATAAAACTAATTCAAAAATAGCAAAACAATGTATTTAATGTGCAAAGTAATAAAATAATATAAAAAATAGTCTAGTATTAGTTCATGTTTAAACTCTATTAACTTACAGTACTTGCTCTCTTCCACTATGTCAAGTAAAATATAAAATAAGCATATGTGTAGAAAATAATCATATTTTAAAATAAGCACTATACAAACGTCGTGAATGAAAGATCTCTCTGAGCTGGAAGCCTGGTCATATAGTTAGAAAAATACTACTACCTCTCTTCAAGTGTGTCAATAAAATATAAAATAAGCATATGTGCCATAAATATATTTTAAAATAAGCATTATACAAATGCTGTGTAGGAAAGCCACTGAGCTGGAAGCCTTCTCACGGGCTGCATCTGCGGGCTTGTTGACATCCGCCTACCACGAGACCGGGTCAGTGGGTTGGAGGGAAAGTGTTTACTGCTGCTAGTGCAAGGCCGGGCCGTCGCACGAGGGGGTTGGATATGAAATCTGTTATTGTCACCGGCTAACACACGGCCATCAATCTAGGCAGAAGAGATGCCACATGAGTGTTGGAATTAATGTTGAATATTACCGGAATTTATAGACGTCTTACCGACACAGGAAACCCCTTCAACAACAATAGGAAATGTCCACCACAATTTCCTTGAATTTTATCCACCAAATAGGTGTCAGGGTACGCTGTTACTTGAACCTCAGGACCATAAAAGATGCTTTTAATTTCATTGCCGTCCAAATCACTCAAATGAAACACATGTGGAAAACTAAAAGTAAATCTGACTACTCTGAAAACCTCCTGTTACCACCTCGTTTTAAAACTTTTCTCAAACATAGTCTTGCATTTTTAAATACGTACGTAGGAACCCATGCGTGCCTTAGGCCGCCTAGGATTTACTTTCTAAAAATATCTGTAAACAGTCTGTAGAAAAACTTTATTCCTCACATCGTTCGGAGCCATGCTTATAATGTGGTGGAATCTATTATAGTAGACACGAAGTATTTTCGGTACAAGCGTAAGCCCCTCATAGCTTTCTTGTGCCCAGAACTAATGATAAAGCATATCCTATAATGTTCTATTAAAACGTTCTACAACAGACGCCTTGACCTCACTATAACTGGAGTAATGATTAATTGCATACTCATGCATTAAGGCCTGAATAGGTCTATTGTAAAATTCCGCTCCAGCATCGCTTTAAATATTCTTGATACATCCCTCCTCTTATAAAATATGTTCCATGGCTGTGGTGACTACATTCCTGTCTCTCGTTTAACTGGAACCACATAACCAAGTTTGCTATACACATTTATATCTGTAAAGATGTTCTTCAACCACTATTTATCTGACTGTACGGTATGATCTCCACCAAATCCACCTCTAATAAATCACGAAGCCCATAGGTCAAAATAGGTCTACGAGGAAAAATTCTACGAACTCCGCGATGCAGCTCATTAGAAATCTCACGTTGTGCGCTGCTCATTTCGCAATATATCCCGCTTCCTTCAACTCTTCAAGAATATATACAGGGTGCCCATGAATATGTGTTACAAATTGATATGGATGGTAGATGTAGATGTGTGGAAAACATTTTATTAAGAAACCCATGTATCGAAATGCATCCTTATACCTGAAAACTGTGCAACAAAGTAACAGGGGTAGGTAGGCAACCTGGCAGGGATAGGTGACGTCGGATGTCAATAACGACAAATGTGTATCTGTATTTATGCAGGTTTATTCGTACGCTTTACATTTGCTGCTTAAAATGTCCTCCGCCACACCCAATACATGCAGTGCAGTGCCGTAACAGGTTGCATCGCACATCGGCGAAGACAGCTGGTGTGTTTCCCATGGTCTGAAACGCAGCATGTATCCTGCCCACCATTTTATCCCTGGTATGTACAGGAGTGGCGTACACAAGGGACTTCACATGGCCCCAAAGGTATAAGTCCAAAGGCGAGAGGTCAGGGGTATGCGGTGGCCAGGCAATGGGACCACCCCATCCTATCCACCGCTGTCCAAATGCTCTGTTCAGGTGGTCACGAACACAGAGGGCGTAGTGAGCTGGTGCCATCACACTGGATCCACAATGACGCGCAAATATCAAGACTGACGTCATCCAACATGTCAGGTAAAACATCGCGCAGAAACCGCAGATACTCTGCAGCGTTGAGGCGTGGTGGCAAAATGTGTGGCCCTAGTACACTGTCATTTAGTATCCCAGCCCAGATTTTCACTGAAAATTGCTGTTGGTGGCAGGTTGGATACGTTGTGTGGCTGTGTTGCTCGGCCCAAACATGAGTATTACAGGTACTGAACAAGCCATCCCTGGTGAAGCAGCTCTCGTCTGTGAACAGCACATGCTGTAGGAACTGTGGCACATTTTCACAGCACTGCAGCAACCATCGGCAAAACTCATGTCGTGCAGGAAAATCAGCTTCTTGTAAGGTCTGTACCTTCTGTACATGATACGGACTCAGAAGTTGTTCCTTTAATACCAGTGCAACAGATTGACGGGAGGTGTGCATGGTATGTGCTATCGCCCATGTGCTGGTAGATGGTGTGTCCTGAATTCGTTCCAGCACCTCTTCCTCAAAAATAGGTGTCTGCATTGTCCTTCTCTAACCACTTGCTGGCTTCGTGACGCGCAGCGAACCCGTTTCCCGCAAACGGCGGTCAATGCGTGCGAACATTGTGTGTGCATGCAGGGTGCCGTCGGTTAGGGTACCTCTCACAATACTGTCTCTCCGCCTCTCTTCCATTGCCGCCAGCTGCACCATACACTAAATGCATATCGGCTAGCTCTGCCAGTGTGTAGCCATCCATGTCGCCTCTGCAACTGCGACAATAGCGAGTGTAACACATGCACGGTGACTCGTGCGGTCACTGATCGTCAAATCGGGTAGTAGGTAAGACAACACAACATGTTTTCACTGGCTTGTCGCCTAGTTGCCTACCTACTCCTGTTACTTTGTTGCGCAGTTTCAGGTATAAGGATGCATTTCCGGACATTGGTTTCTTAATAAAAAATTTTCCACACATCTACATCTACCATCCCTATCAATTTGTAACACATATTCATGGCCACCCTGTATATTACCTCTTTGCTGTGTCCAGTATGGCTAGCAGCTTGCGAGGCCATTAGTAATCTGAGTCGAGCAACAATCTAGTTCCGATTATCCCAATAAACAAATTGCTTTGTGCATTGCAAATCCTATGTTTTCTGTAACATACCACTTCCTCGCTGCAGTGAGCCAATATTCGAAAACAAACCCTTAATGATATCAAACTTTACATCCATTTTGCTTTTATGTTTCGTTCTAGGATCATTTCTTTTATAGTAAGCATTTGTAATATCTAGTAAAAGTCGAATTGTTTTAAGGCAACAATCTAGTTCCGATTATCCCAATAAACAAATTGCTTTGTGCATTGCATATCCAATGTTTTCTGTAACATACCACTTCCTCACTGCGGTGAGCCAATATTCGAAAACAAACCCTTAATGATATCAAACTTAACATCCATTTTGTTTTTATGTTTCGTTCTAGGATCATTTCTTTTATAGTAAGCATTTGTAATATCGAGTAAAAGTCGTATTTTTTTAAGGCGGACTCTGAGTAGATGTGCGGCTCTCGGCGGAACAATATTTCGAAAAAAGCCAGGAGCAGGCCATATCAAATCGTTGGCACGAATTAAATTATCATGAAAAAACACTACTGTATCACGTAAAAACCAATGGTTGTTGCGTTTATGGAGAAAATAGGTCCCATCACACAAGCGAAGGTTATAGCTCTGTAAGTAAGTCTGTACAAGGACCCCCACATGGCCGGTGCTACCGTTGCTATGGCAATGGGGCCCGTGCTCATCTATACAATATATCCCGTGTCCCGTCAGTGAATCAACAAACTTCACAGGTTCTTGGTACTGAGTAGTGTGTTTCCGTGGTGTTTTTCCGTATGAGAGTTTGTGTATGTAATTATTTATAAACAGTTAATAGTTACTATGTCATTATGTCTACGAGTAATTTCAAGCAAAAATCTGGGGCGCAAAAACTTAAGTCAAAAGCCATCAAAGATGCAAAAGGGGCTGTAGGCCGGCAGAATATTACAAAGTTTTTTTAAAAGAATGATGACAGTGATAACCGTTCTCTTTGTGTTGATGATGGAAGTGCTAAAATTGACAGTTTACTTGTAACACTACTGGAGATACTGCGACGGTGTCCCGTGAATAACTGGTTGCAACTGATGACAATACAAACAAGACTTCCTCTAAGGTGCAGGTAGGAACAGGACATGTTGTAGATTCTATCAATAAGACTTGTAATCACGAGAACGACATTTCAAGTGACGAGAGTTTTAACAATGATAAATCAATTTTAGATTTTACCGACCCAGACACATGGCAAAAAATAATTAATGATACTAATCACCAGAATATTCTCTCAAAATTATATCAAATTTGTCAGGCTAAGACATTCCCTAAAGAAAAAACAGGAAAACTCTTTTCTAACTATATTCTCAATTCTAAATCTGTAAACAATCGAGAAAAGCACCCCAGATACTGGTTAATTTGGAGATCTTAAAAACAGACACTTCATTGCATTGCTTGTACTATTTTTGCTAATGGCCCAAAAATAAGTAAATTTGCAAACATATGATTTTCTCCAGCTCAATCTCCATGGAAAATGTTGTATAATAAACTTCCCGAGCATGAAAACAGCAATGACCATCGTAAGTCTTATTGCCAATGGAAATCCCTCCAACAATCTATTAATTCAAAAGGTCTTGACAGTGGTATTCAAAAACAAATTTTGAACGAAGCACAAAAGTGGAAAGCTATTTTACAACGAATTTTAGACGTAACACTTTTTCTAGCATCAAGGGGGTTGCCTTTCCAAGAAGATAATGTATCAATTGGTAATGCAAATAATGGCAATTTTCTTGGGACTTTGGAGTTAATAGAAAAATACGATGAAATTACAAGGGAGCACTTGGCTAAGGTAAAAAAATCTGCAATTGCAAGGAAAAAACATGAGAGGACAAGCCCATTACTTATCTTAGATGAGTCAAAATGAGTTCATTTCACTTTGCGGTGAAAAAGTTTTAAAAGTTATACTTGATGAAAGGCAAGAAGCAATTTATTATGGGCTTATTGTTGACGCAACTCCTGATGCATCGCGTCAAAAACAAAATGTTTTTATTTTGCGATATTTCATTCAAAATAAAGACTCTAAGAAATATGAAATAAAAGAAAGGTTTGTGAAATTTGTTAACTGTAACGAAATCCGTGGAAAACAATTAGAACCAATATTCATAAATGTCTGTATTGCATTAAAAGTCTTTTGTACGATTCCAGTTACCATTGCATCAGCAGAAAGAGCATTCAGCCAGCTGGGAAACGTATTAAAAACATGGCAACGTTCATCAATGACTCAAGAACGTCTTAATTCACTTGGAGTGTTGGCAATCGAACACTGTCTTGGGTCTTGCATCAAGCCTTGACTTCAGAGATGTAATTGAAAAATTCTCAATGATCAAAGCCAGAAAAATGTAAACTATCAATTTTCATAAACACTACAATATAACTTTTATATAATGTACACGTTTATTTTTGCTTAGCTTTGAATTTCTGTTGATTTTAGTTGTAGGACCTATTTGTGAAACATATATTTGATTTTTCTTCATTTTAGGGGAGCTAATTTCTGTAATGAGATTTCATAGTATTTACTTTAAAGACAAGTTTTTTTTAGTTGAAATACAAGCTCTGTGAATGACATATGCAGCTAGTTATTTAGAAAATTTAATTATAATATTCTGAGATCTGGAATAGTGAGCATGTCGTTGATACTGCTCCTGAAATATTTTATTTCAGTCTGAGACATTTCACCGAATGTGAATTTAATCACGACTTATCGTATAGATCATCGTTGCAATATAAGTGTGTTGTGTCTTGAAGAATTTTACAATGTCACTAGTTTTGAAATAACCTTTTCATCGAGTGATCGTACTAATTTCACTATAAGATTTTGTGTGATACAACATTCCAGACATAGACTTTTATTGGTGATAAGTTAAAAGAAGAGTCACCCCGTGCAGCAGTATGTCTGACTGTACATAAATCGAATAACGGAGAACTACCAGACTTTTATCATCACTTCATCCAGAAGGAGAGGAACTTCTACAGCTGTGGTAGCTGTACCAGCGAGATTAGAAGTTTCACCAGACTACGTTGAAGGTGCGATAACTTTTCCAAAAAGATGTTGATATGTGAGAAAGAGAAGTCTACGAATGTATGTATTTCTTAGGTAAATGTTTTTTGTGTAATCCTACTAATATTATAAACGCGAAAGTTTGTAAGTATGGATGGATGGATGTTTGTTACTCTTTCACGTAAAAACTACTGATTGGATTTGAATGAATTTCGGCCTAAAGCTAGCTTATAACCTGGATTAACACATAGACCCCATATTAATATGAAATTCCATCCCTAAGGGAGTGAAAAAGTGATAATTTCATTTTATAACAGAAAAAACCATACGTCATAGACATACAAATAGTGAGTGAGTGTAATTTATCTATGTCTGACCCACGATCATACACATAGTAAGGTCTGGCAACTAAATATTTTTCTTCTTGGTGAGACCAGTCCGCTTAGTGGAGCTCGCAGCGGCTAGCAAAATAAAGGCGCTAATAACAGTTTTGTTCTTAACTTCGTCAATAGATAAAGTTGTCTTAAATTTTAAACGCACCATCGTTTGATCCGTTTGCCATGTCTTTAATTTTCGTATGCGTTCCTGTACCATTCATCCGATTGCGATGAAATTTTCGTGATTTGTTATGCGCATGCCCATGAAGGTTACTGACACGGTATAACTATTTTTCAATAGTTGGAGCACGAATCGTGTCAAAAAATGTATTTATTTCATTTTATATAGCGGCACTTCGTCTGTTTTTGTTGTATAAGTGCGCACGCATGACACAATTTATTTAAATATAAAAGAGAGACAGAGATAGAGTGATATATATAGGGCTATATATAGAGTGAGATAGAGACGGGGATATAAGTTGAGATAGAGAGGTATAGAGAATGAAATGGGTTAGATAAAGATATATACCTATAGATGTATAGAGCTATATAGAGACATATATAGAAGATATAGAGATAGTGGGAAGTATATATGTAGATATAAAGAGATAAATAGAGATAGAGATATACATAGATGTATCCTATAGATGAAGATAGAATTAAATATATATAGAGATGGATAGATGACTTGTATATGTGGAACTACCTCAAACATGTTACAAAACAAAACTGAATGAGGCATTGCAATGCAGGCCGAGTATTAGCTAGATAATGGAAACTTTTCAATATTAGTAATCTCTTATTTTTCATCTTTTTTCTATATTGCTTTATAAAGTCTAAATTACATACAGACCAGATAAATAACTATAAACTGGCCGAACAACGTCTGTCGGGATCTGAAAGTGATAGAAATTAATTTTCACACTTGACATTCAAATTAAGTTACTAACTACACCATGTGTATCTGAATTATAAAATTATATTTTTGGTTTGATATTACCTTATTTTCCGTGTGTGATAAGAATATAATTTTGAAGATATATTTTTTTTAATATTTTGATTTTTAATATATTCTCACTATAACTTTAATTCCCCTGGTAGTCCTGATTTTAATATAATAGTAAATTTTGTTATGCTCTATATTTGAACTACCATTGCACAATAATTTAATAGCATTTAATTTCTTTCCAAATTACTTTTGACATATAATCGTATAGATAAATTTTGAAACTTATTGATAAATGATGTTCTGAATTAATTAATTAATTTATTTGAGATAGAACTAAACCTTTGTAATGTTTAGTATAAGATATGTATCTTGTTTAACTGAAATTTTAACTAATTGATAATTTTTTGCAAACATATATTGTAATTTGAATACAGTAGATTTGTTTTTAATGATTTCGGTAATAAAATAATTTCATAGATTTCCTAACATGGCGCCTATTTAATAATGAGCAAGTGATTATTGAGATTGTCATTATTAGTAACTTGATTTAAAAAGCTATATATTTAACAAATAAAATATATATTTTTACAACTTTTTAAGATTGAGAATACTCTGATTTTAAATAATAATATTAAGGATTACAACTTGATTTAATTTTCAAAGATTCATTTTATTAATTAAAGTTGATTTAGTTGGAATTGCACAACTAGAAAGTTTCTCCTACACTAAAAATTCACATTTAATTTTCAGTAAATTTATCTTAATTTGCCATTAATAAAAATAAATTTACGTTTACAATCAAAACACTGACTAAATACTAGTTTTAATATGTGTTTTATAAACAATTGTGATAAAGTTTAAAAATAAAAAAATAAAACAATAACAAAAAATGCCAAAAAAAATTTAATTAATAATGGCACATCATGACTTCTAGCAACGGGCCCTACAGAATGATGTGGGGGGCCTGGGCCTAGTCCAAATGTATTTGGAATAAATATAAATAACAAGAAGAAGGTACCTGCAGCCCTTATTCACATGCGAATATTCAATCATCTCAATCAAATCAGACTGCCAATTGTCATCCAATCCTTTGATTGTGACCTTTCGACGTGGATAAATACGTCTTGTGGGTTTGTGCAACTCATCCGTACCAGTGTCGATTTTATGTAGTCCAGCCCCCACGATTTCCGAAAAATGACTGGCTATAATTCGATATTGTTCATATTTGTAGTCCTTAAATCTTCGTGAACTCGGGTCATTGTTTACGAATACTGCATGTGTGACTTTAAGTAGTTAATGATATTTTCGCATGTCCTTCTCCGAATATCGACGTGGCTTTTTGCGAAAAAACAATTCACCCAGACCGCAAATTAGTTCAATAATGGCTTTACCAAACTGAATGTTATCGGAAGGCAAGAAATGTACTTCCTTCAGAAACAAGTACCCATTCATCCCTGCGTTTACGCACACCATAAGTCGTGTCGCTTGTTCCAGCCGCATATGAGGCTAGGTATTTGTTCGCCAGCTGCCTGAGTTCAGGTCTTATGTCACGTACTTTCTTCCTTAGAATTCTGCCATATTCTATTTCGTCTCCACTAAAATCCGTGCTGGATCATGCGTTCGTTAGAGACTTCGCTTACCTTTCGCTGCAGGCGTAGGTTGTGTATCTTCCTTGATTTCGATTTTAAAAGGTTTCCCCCGCTTTTCTTCATCCCTTCTGGATATAAAACTATCGAGTCGCGTACCCAGGGGCTTAAATTCCTCTTCCTCCGAACCTCGTCGGCTAATCTATGCTGCTTTGCGAGCAAGTACTTTGTACGAATGGCCTCGATCACCTCGTGCAGTTGTTTAGCCAAATGTGTTTTTTTATCCATGCTTACACACCTTTTTTCACAAGAAGCGAATTAATTTTCGAAAAGAGCAACTTTAGGTCGTCACGTCTTTGTGCATTCGTTACTTCGATCATGTCGCGAATTCTCGAATCCAAGGCTTCCAAGTGCTAGTCGATGGCAACGAGATACTCTAGTAATTCCTTTCTCACACTTTCTCCTTTTTGAGCAACCTATAATATATTTGCGAATATCGGAGTCGTGAGACTTGACAGCAGTATGTATGTCTCGACTGCTACGACCGAATTTCGAAATGCTATGACTTATGTTTGACGATAAACTGATCGAAACCTTGTCTGTACCTACCCTTATATAGAGACCAGTCTTTGACTATAACTAGGAATGTGTGTTCGTTTTTCCAACACAAGGAGCACATGTCTTTGAATTCCTGAAAAGTCATGTCGGTGTTTACGTGATCGTCATAAGCATGTCGTAATTTAAGTTCGTCCATGCGAAAAAGTACTATGACATTCGTGTTGTCTCGTAGAAGATGTTTAGGGATACGAATGTACGTCTGACATAGATAAATGCAGTCTACTTTGGCCTTTATGCCCATGGAAAAGTACTTTAGTATTACGCCTTGCTACTCACACATTACAGCGTCGAAAACAAACTCTGACTTGGCTTTCGCCTGATCTGCATTATCATTAAATGGAAAATATTCCAGACCATCCACTCATTGTGGGGCCATAGCTAAACGCTGGTACTTTGGCTACTGCAAACACTTAGAATATAGGTACACGTTTTCGAACCTAAGGCCGTTTGTTTCCTCTAATAAAATAAGTATAACGCATGTTTTACCGCAGTTGGACGGGGCTGCCATTATGCATCGTACGGTACAAGGCAACAGTAAGCCATGCCGCAATTCAGACCCACTTGCTTTATCGTATTGTGTAATGCGCAGGGGCAAACGCACTTCTTGCTTGACAACTTGCATTATACTGACAAAAAATGGTATAAAAGAAGCATATTTTTAGTTTTGTTCAGTATGCTACAATGAGTTTTGCGAGCAAGTCGGGAGAAAGACTCGTGAACTCACTGAAAAACAAACTTCCTGTCGAGATACAGATTCCCGGCTACAGGTTCTGTGTAGAGATGCAAATATATATCGAATATATCGAACTATTCGATATTTTCTCTTGATATTATCGAACAGAGTAAATATTTTTGTAACTACGATATATTCAAACGATATTATAAAAGTATTCATATTCATGTAAATATTTTTTTTATTTTTTTTATTTTAGATTTTTAAAGTTAGCAACACTAACTGGAAACCCTCTATATGTGTTTATGACTTCACTGGGAAGTGGGAACTGCCACTTTATGTGAAGCACAAGGGGAAAAACCTTTTCTTATGTTTTTTTTCTAAGTTTGTCGCCAAAAGCCTCGATGCATCACTCCTGGTTCCTGGGTCCTGGGCTGGCCTTTACTCTACTGTGTTCATCTCCTGCTAGTGCTGTGTTGTGGTGTGCTGTATAGTCTAATGTGAATTGTGTGTGCATCATGAGCACCAGTAGAGTGTGGAAATATTTCAGAAAACTGGAAAAAGACAGTAAAAGTGTGAAGTGCAATTTATGTTTTAAAACATATCGCAGCTCAGGAACAACTACGAACTTATTTGCACATCTTAAAAGTAAGCATATTAATGCTTATAATGAATGTGTGCTGGAGAGTAAGAAGCTGAAGCAAACTGTTCTTTTAACAGAGGTAAGTTTTCAAATTATTGTTTGTTTAATATTGCGCCGAACAACTGATTTATACATCAACCTTACATTGTTAAATTTTTTAAAATAATAATTTGTCATTGATTAGAATGAGTTTTGCATGCACATAATTTATTACAAATTTACAAATATGTACCTGGGATGTGTTACTTCAGTTATTTAGCGTACCTAGTACAGTTGCCTAAAATAAATGCTTTTTACTATGATTAAATTTTTCATTGTATTACAGTATATAGAAAAATCACCTCTTCATTCTTAGACATAATACACATTGTTCTTTACGCATTTTCTGTGACTTAGGCCTAACCCGGTACAACCATGAGGAAAAGTTTGATTTATGTTTATTTTACAGCGTATTTTCAGATCCTTAAAAAATCATTACTATCATCATATAGTTTTATCAAAATGCATAGATATCATTTTATATTAGTTATTGAATACTAAAGCTTCAATACGTCCTGTGGGAAGTATTTTTACAGGTTAGCTCACAATACAAACAAAATTTATCAATGCAAATGTTAATTTTACTTGAGTTTGTGACTTGGTTTTAAAATGCATCTACATCAATCAATTAATTAAACATTATGCCATTATTTAATTTAAATAATTTTTGAAAGGTCTGCTGGAACAAATACAAACATTGCAGGTTGCAGCACAACAGGGTAAATTTATGATGCAGAAAAAATGCAGTGTGTTTTAGCACCATTTCATTCCTGACCATCAACCAAGATTCAAAAAGCATTACAAAGGATTCATTCTTTGTATTTATAGTACTGCCGTCGTCCGGGGTCTAGGGCTTGAGTCCCGGTGCGGCTCCTAGCGGGAATGGCTGTTGTAGATGCGTTGTTTCCGGGTGGGCGCCGGACTAGTTCTGTTTCCAGTCGAGAGGTGGGTCGTGGGATCGGTTGCCCTGCGTGGCCCACTAGGACCGTCGGTGGTGTTGCGTGGGTATGAGGAGTTCCCTACTTGGCAGGGGCGTAGCCAGGGGGGGGTTTTAGGGGTTCGAACCCCCCCCCCTTAGCACCAAATCTTTAATTAATTTCTTATTCATCACTCAAACAAATTTCATATTAAAATTAATAAAATTTTTACCATTACAATATTTAAATTTAAGTACCGAAAACTGTTAAAAAAAAAACACTATTTTACACCTTAAAATCCAAATTTTCCCGGGGGAGGACCCCCGGACCCCCCGCTTTAATACGGGGGAGCCATGCTTCTTAACACCCCCCATACGCAAATCCTGGCTACGCCACTGCTACTTGGTAGTGGTTGGGAGTCGTATGGTTAATTGAGTAGGCGCTGAAGTAGTGCAACAAATGGCATTCGTCGTTTATTCATGCTTGGGGTAATACCGTTGATTACACACGACGTCGTACAGAGGGGGACGTCACATAATACAGAAATTACACAATTACACAAAGTTAGTTTAAAAGTTACGTAATAACGGCGTGGCACAAGTTTACAAAAAACGTTATGTGATGGTGCGTTGCACAAAGTTTATTCAAGAACGCTCCAGGTTCGAGGCGTCGCACAAGATTACTAAATGTTACGTCTTAACGTGGCACTAGGCGATTCTGAGCCTGTTAATACAAAAGCAGGGTGGGGGCGATTAGAGGCGGCCAATCCCGTATATCAATGTCTCGAGGCGGTGTTCGCGTCCACTGTAGTGGAGCGCGGACTGCAGCTAAATCAGTCCAAGTTCCCTTACGGGGGGTGTCAGCGCCGGAGCGACTGGTTTTAGTTTAAGTTCTGTAGTTCGGGAGGCGGCCCGTGCCGTATACTGGAAAACTACCCCACAGACCAAGTGTGGTGCAGGGGGTTTTAAAAGTTATGCGGCCGGATTAAGTCCTGGACCGAAAATTGGACCGGGTGCACACGGAGAGATAAGTAAAAAGAGGTTTTGGGGAAGTGACCATAATTACCAGTGGTGAACTCAATGCAGACAATGGGTGATGTCTCTCCGTGGGACGTGCGTCCACCCCGGTCCATGAGTCGCGCTGTACTGTCTGATGTCATGGCGCCCGGCCGAGGCTCAGTGGCCCTCGCGCCAGGGTTGACCTCATTAAGTTATTTTCTAATCTAACACGTTCACAAGAAATTTTAAGGGCGCTAATTTCCTACATTAATTATCAAAGCTAAATTTACCTTACTTGCCCCTTCTACAATTTAGAGATTAGTATTTTTACGAATTATGTTTTTTAATTTATACGTCACACCAGAGACTGTTCGTCTCTTGTCGGGCTGCTCTGGTGTGGGTTAATAACGAACACAAGGGTCATATAATTACGTCACATGGATTACTTAATTAATCCAGGCAGAAGGCCGCTAGGGGAACACTCACATGCATGTCGGGACATTTACACACGTGAGTGCCCGGGCACTCCTACGTCGCACCTTGATTAAACGGGCGTTTAAATTTTACGTAATATTGTTTATGTTCTGTGTGTGTTTTTAGCAACGTGGTCGGCTGTAATGTTGTTCTGTTTATTATCGGGCCGGGCTCTACCTTGGTTGTTTTGGCTCGCCTGACTCGGGTGGGCCATGGCTAGGGGCGCGTTTCGTTAGCGGGGTTGGATACTGGTGGTTGCAGGTCGGGCTTTAGGGTGGCCTTCGGTCGGACGACGTCAGTACATTATCATTAATATTTATATATTTGGTGGTGCAAACAACTTTCCTAGAAGTTTTTTTCCGAATTTCATTTGAAACATTTAAAGCAGCATACAGTATTTGTGATTGTTTAAAAATCCCTAATCAGAGGTGAATTTGAATGTGATATGAGATATATATTAATTTATGATACCGCATAGAAGCTATGTTCAGATTATTTCGTTTTTGTAAAAATATAACATGTTTCACCTCTTAATGGACGAAATTGTATGTTACAACCATAAATTTATTAAAACAGCCTACATTTTCCCCCCTGAAATGCAAGAGTTACTTATTCAAGTTTGCTATGTTTTTTTTGTCAGGATATTGCTGACGTTGACGAGATAGAAGTTGAAAACTCTGGCAGCCGTACATGTTCACATAGCCTTGCAAATATAGCAAGCATCAGCTCATCTATGCAAGAGGACACGTGTACAAGTTCATCTTCTAAAATAAGTGATGACACTGACAGCAGTGTCGTTATCCAACAGAAGAAACAAACTACTTTCACAAATTACCTGAAACGAAGATCAAGCTTTGAATTTGGTGGAGTAAAAGATGCAGCCATCACACAAGTTTTGACATACATGATCTGTAAGGATAATCTTCCTCTTTCTACTGTGGACAAAACTGGTTTTCAAAAGTTTATGAAAATTGTATGTCCTCTTTACAAGATTCCATCCCGACCCACCATCACCAAATTACTGGAAAATCAGTACTTTTCTATCAAGCTGACGTCCCTCGGCTTCAGGTCCCCGTTTTCCCGTTGAAATAAATGTCCTGTTATGCCCGTACTGCCCTCGTCGGAGAGGTGTGGGTCCAGGCCAACGTGGCCGGGACCGGGAAAGGCGGGACCTGGAGGGAGAGTGAAGTGATTGCGAGGAATGTTGGTAGGTTGTCGCAAGCAGAACACGGCATTAACGAATTTCACGAGCCGTCTTTTATTAACGCTTATAAAGTCCTGCCGCAGCCTGGCGGAACCGTCGCGGAACAAGTGCCCTACCACGGCGACACGGACTCCCTGATGACGGGGCGGTTCTCAAATACGTTTCGGCGCGAATCGTAAAGTTTATTAATGCTAGGCTGACCCAGTGAGAGAGGGCCCGAAGACGGAGCGCTGTACATACGCGGCCCGTTACGTAATGTTCCGTGGACGGCGAAAAGTTCAGAGACTCGTAGCACCACGTTCGCGTTGTAGAAACTGCCCGCTAGACACGTCTCCCGATGACTCGTAAGTTAACAATGCTAAGCTGATTCGCGGTGGCAGCTCAGCTGCCGTGACCGACTGCGGACTGAGCGAACGTTCAATCCCGAGCGCAACGTGCGCGGCTCGCGGAGCAACGAACACGTCTGTCTCCGCTCGAGACCAGGACGCGACTGACTCTCCCCGCTCGCCCGCGGGCCGGCGCCCGCGGGTGGCGGGGAGGGAGGGGAAAATCGGCCGGCGTGGGAGAGAGCTCCGTCCCGCGGCGCGCCAGGCTGCAATTACATACTATGGCGAAACACTTCAGAAAAAGTTATTGAATTATTTACAAAGACATACACGAGACATTAATTACACAGCGAACTTGCACAATAAATAATAAATAAAATAAGTTAATTACACACATTCAAATCCCTTAATCGTTCACAAATATATACACACTGAAATAAAAGATAAAGTCACATAGAAAAAACACTCGTTGGCATGCTAGGGCGCACGCGGGTGCGTCCCTGGCCGTCGCACACACTGGGGTTCACTGGGGGGGAAAACAGGCCCCCTCAGGCCCGCGTCGGTGGCCAGGTACGGCCTCTGTATCTGGGAGGGTACGACGACTGTCGTCAAAGCAAATTATCATAAGTAAATTAGCAACAGCTAAGTATGTTGCCATCACGGCTGACATATGTACAGTACTGAATTCTACTAGAAGTTTCCTTGTGATAACTGCACACTTTGTCGATGAGTCTGATTCCACTTTCCAATGTGTTTGCCTAGGATCAATTCAAATGACCCAGAGCCACACCGGCGAGCACATTGCAGAAGAGCTAGCAAAGTCAATCAAACAGTTTGGGATAGAAAAAGGAAGGATAGTGTCAGTTACCACAGATGGAGCTTCAAACATGACAAAAGCTGCAGATATATTCCTTTCCGCCCAACAAATAATAGTGTGATTTGCACATATTCTTAACCTATTAGTTCAGGGTGCATTGTCAGCAACAAAAGATTTTGAAAAAATTCTGACTCAGGTGAAGAGAATTGTGACATACTTTAAACACAGTGTCTTAGCAATGGATGCACTGCGAGAACAACAGAAGAAAATGGGAAAATCTGAGGGCTCTTATCTCTATTTGTCCCAAGACATTGAAACTAGGTGGAATTCCACCCATGACATGTTAGATAAGTTTCAAAAACTTTCTCCAGTTGTTGCGCAAATTCTTGCAAGTGTAACCCATAAAGATGGACCCCAGATGCTAGCAGGAGCCCACCTGGAAGTGGTCTCCGAAGTCATTCAGGTTCTTAACCCATTTAAAGAAGCCACAAGAGAAATCTCTGGTGATAAATATATCACAGGGAGTACTGTTCTGCCAATTGTACACTGTATAAATGAATCGTTGAAGGAAATAAAATCCAAGACCAAGACAACCATTGCAACAAACCTTATAGTGCAACTAGAAGATGGAATTCGAAAACGTCTTTTGCCTTTAGAAAACAATGTTTTGCTTTGCATTGCCACAGTTCTCGACCCCCGTTTTAAAAGACTGTATACTTTTTCGCCTGTTTCTAATGCAGCTGCAATAACAAAGCTGTGCCAAGATATTAAAGATGAGACACTCAGGCTAGGTATACCCTCTGTGGAACCAGATGAAGGCAATCTGTTACCACTTCAACACCAGCTGACAAAAGATTCTATTTGGGACAAGCATGAAGAGAGAATAAAAAAAAATTGTGAAACCTCGATTGTAGACTCACAGTCACAGGGTACAGTCCCTCTTGAGCTCAAACTGTATTTTAGTACCTCTTGTATTCCAAGAAACAGTGAACATGTTAAATTTTGGACAAGCAGGATAACAAGTACACCTGCTCTGGCCAATACAGCACTTAAGTACTTGACGGTTGTAGGTTCGTCAGTTGCCTCAGAAAGAGCTGTCTCAGCTTTGAATCATGTTTTGAGCGAAAGACGAAGCCGTCTGACTTCAGAGCATGTAAATGAAAGATTGTTTTTGGCATGTGTCGATGACAAATATTGGTGAAGTAAACTTATGTGTTAAAGGAGAGTTATGATTTAACACTTGTATTAGGTTTATACATACAAGTTATAATCGGGTGTTCTTAATTTATTTGGTTGTAACCACATTTGGAATTGTGTTTTTGGCAGTTTTGTTGCATAAAGATATACAGCAAATCTCAATCTAGATTGTCGGTCATGTTTAATCAATATTGCAAATTGTGTTACTTTAGTGTTGTTTTAATTTACTTAATGTGTTTTAAACAAACCATTGAAATTGATATGTCATAATTGGTTAAGACCTATTTGTGTTCAATGTGGTGTTATACTACTGATAAGTTTTTTTTTAATATTATATGAGCACGAAACTTAAAAATGAGTTGACCCCTATAAAAAATAATTTGACTTTGTTTTTAAATTATGGGACAGTTTTGTGTATTTTGTAGAGTATTGTATTCACCTTGAACCATGAAAATAGTGATATTTTACTTTAATTATTTGTATAATACCTCAGTAAATTTCTACACTTGTATTATTAAACTGTTATTTTTTTTTAATTCTTGGCATTCATTCGTGCTTTGATTACCAAAATATATAACATACATACATAGATACAGACAGCAACAATTACTTTAACTTAGGTTTACTCTCGTCAAATTTTATTATTTTCTGCAGTCAGTTAACTTCATGTTTACCTCTATTTCAAAGAAAGCTTGCACCAGTTATATCAAACAATAGAAGAGCAAAACAGCCAGTCCACCATTTATGAGATTTTTTGTTATTTATCAAATATTAGGATAGCAAATTGATGCATTGTTATTACTATTTTTTAAATAATAATTAGAAATATTTGTAAATTTTAATTTTTTTTGCTATACACAGTTTTTTTTTCTGGCTATATTGTGATTTAAAATATTTTGTAACAGTGTACATGGTGTTTTGTTTACTTCCTGCACCTGATATAAATAATGCATTTTAATTGAAAATATTTCATCAATCAGAAATGATGCTAAAATCATTTATTACAGCACCAACTGAACATGAGAAAGTTAGTTTCACTGTTCAAATATTTTTACTTTACCTTTATGTAAAACATCGATACTTATTTTAGTCATCAAAGATGAAGAATTTATTATTTTTGGAAATTACTAAATAAAACTGAGTAATACAGTATATTTGTGCATTTATTTATGTAGTAGAAACATTTATCGTAAAATATTCATGTCGATATATCGAAATATCGATATTTTCCCTTAAATATTCGTGGTGAATATTTGAATAGTTTTAAAAGTAATCGATATATTCATATTCGATATTTTCCGCCGATATTTGCATCTCTAGTTCTGTGGTCCTGGCACTAAACTAGCCAAACTATTATCTCGAGTTGACGTGGGCATTAATTATCTCGACGAAATGTGCAAGCAGCACGATATTGCCTGTTCACTCAGCAAGGATCTGGAATCCAGGCACCGAGCCGACGAGATATTAAGGGGCCCGCCTCGTCAGGGGTGTATGTGTGCTAGTGAGGCGGGATGATAAGCGCGACGCTCGATGGTATTTCTAGCGCGGTATCGCCTCTACGCGGAAGTCTCTGAATTGGCGCGCAGTCGTCTCGTCGTCAAAGGATAACTGTGAAATTTGAGCGGTGACCGTAACATTATATGGCGGAGAAATGAAGATAAAGGTGTAATGCAAGTCCCTTAAGTGCTTTTAATAATCTATACTGGTTGTTTTACGCCTAAAAATTACTCTGAAAACACGCGTTTTAGCCATTTTAACTCTTCTAGAAATACAGTTTAAAAACATGATCCAAAATTAAAAGTACTTTTCGGGCCTCAGCGAACTCTTAAATGCTTTTCGTAAACATACCCCACTAGGATATCTTGAGTAGTTTTGAAATCGCGTTGTTTTTCCTGAAGCTCTGCGCACCGTCTGTGTGACCAGGTAGGCGGGCCCCTTAACACAGGAGGCCTAAGCTATTAGTAAATCGTCGAACGCGTGATTAGGAGAAAAAATCGTGACCTGGGGTGTATCCAAAATCATGAAGGCAAAAACTAAATTAGGAATGAGTGTCAGTCGCCAGCCCAGTCCCCGCAAGTGTAAGTCTAGTCTTGGAAAGAACAATAAGAAGGGTGGTTTCCTGCCTCTGCTGTTAGGGTGCGTTCACAAAGAAAGCTGGTAGCAAGTTACTTGTTCCTAGCGCTTGCTTCCAGTGCTTGCAAGCGCTTGTGGTTAGTGTTGGGTGTTCACAACAAAAGCTTAGTAAGCTTTCAACTCTCATTGCGATAAATCTTCCTCTGGTGATGAAGAATACTGTTTTTACTAGAAAATGTAGATTTAAAAGTGCGAAGACATGTAATTAACCGCGATAGAGGAAGATTTGGTGAATACCACAATCTGTTTCCTCAGCTAAAACTGGACAAGGTGAGGTTTTTTTCTTATGTGAGGATGGAGTTGAGGACGTTCAATTATATCCTCAAGAAAATTGAAACTAATTTGGACAAATGCTGGGGAAACTGGCATAATCAACCAATTCATCCCGAAGAACGGTTAGTTATTTGTTTGAGGTAAGTCTTGGTTGATAATAATTATTTTTAGGAACCATTTACTATATAATAATTTTTATATAGTTTTTACTATGCACTATAAGATAAAACTACTATTTATATGTGGTTTGTTTTATATTACATTACCACAGTTACAATAAATTCTTTCAAATAATAATTTGTAGTTAAATATAAACACATTATAATTTTTGCATTTTATCTATGAGAAAATGTCTATTAACATGGAGTATGCAAATTGCTGAACAACTTCCTGAATCCTTGCACGAAATGGAAAAATCTGTTCCGGACTAATTTTTCTGACATGTGGTAAAAGCTTCTTGAAGAATAATGCTCGTCTTCAGGTTCCTTTTCTTCTTTATTGTTCCTCTTTTGTGTTTAAATTTCTAGTTTTTTTCTCTCGATTTCCAGCATTGAATACGTATACTAGTCATCAGTTCTTCTACGTTTGATTCGATCCGTTGTATGTTTTCTAATGTTTTGTGTTTGTGGAGTATCACCCTCGTATTCTATTCCGCAAAAACGATCAGCTATTGTGGATATATCGTCATTATCCACGGCATTATCTTGCTAGGGCTGAACTACTACCACATCTTCAGACCCAATAACTTCTTCCTTGTCGCCTATATCTGGAGAGTTCCTCTGCTTTTCAATATCTTCAAAAGTATCTGGGCTTTTGAGTGTGGAACAGTTACCTGAACTTTGTTGAGGTCTAACAATGTCTTTAAAAAAAGAAAGTGCTTTGAAATACTGCCACTTACACGTAACTATTTCATCTCCTCTAGCTCCAAATTTGGGACGAGTCATCTTTGACAGCTCAGTGGAATATTGATCTCGTAAATATTTCCACTTCTTCTTCAGCACATGTTCTGAAATAATAAATTTGCTTACCTTCAATGTTCATTTCCAAAGCTATCTCCTTCCAACACTTCTATACGTAAACTCTATTCGCATTTTGTTTGAGACGTTTGTCCCAAATAGGTCCTCTTCTAAACACTTGTGAAATAATTTCATCGACATCCATGTTGACTGTACAAGTAGTTGTCAGCGACTGAATGCTGCCGGCGCCGAAAAACAAGTATCAACAGGTTCTTGATTGCCGTTCAGCGCTTGTAGCAGGCGCTTGCAAGTCGGAACAAGCTTTCTCTCTGAACACACACACTTGATACCATTAAAACTTTTTCTTGGCCGGTCAGCGCTTGTCGGCGCTTGTTAGCAAGCGCTTGCAACCAGCTTTCTTTGTGAACGCACCATTACCTGCTCTCGGAACACTCGGCGGAATCTCTGCTGCTGCTGCTAACATAGCCAGGGCAGTCAAAACTAGCAACAACTAGAAAAATCAATTAAAGGAAGCACAACAGCACAATGCCAACATGGAAGCCATTGCCATGGGTTAAAAAAATTTGTGCAGGTCTCTACTTGAAACCTCGCAAAGCAGGACGAGGCATGAGGAAAAAAACGAGTGAAAAAACCTAAGTTCTCTCCCGAAACGTCCGCACACCAATATATATTTAACCAAGTAAGCTCAAAAACTGAAAATACCAAATTTCCGAGGCGTGTTTATGCGAGACACTTTACCTAGCAAGCCAAATACTCGTAAGCGCGTCATTATTAATTTAGACGTGTCTACAGGTCGTGGCACGCACTGGGTGGTGTACATAATGTCTGGAAAAATGGCCGAGTACTACGACAGTACTACCTCCGCCAGAACTTAGACGGCACCTGGGCCGGACAACTATATTAATCTACAATTACGAAACCGAACAGTCGCCTAACCAAACAAACTGCGGACACTTGTCGCTTCGCTTTTTAACAAAAAAAAATTAGCTGGCAAAAAAATTCCTAATTAAAAACTGTGCAGATATGAAAATAAATCAGTCATGTTGATAACACTTATCTTGTCGGGTCATAGTTCAGAGCTGCGGGCGGTCCATTTCCCACCTTTGGAGTTAGAATGAGAATTGTGTATCGGGCTTGTAGATTTTAAAACGTATAATTCGATACCGAATATCGACAAAGAAAACGGCCATATTTGCTTCTTGAAAAGTGATGGGACCGCACATTAAATAGGTACCTGATGGCACGTACGAGCTGAACGATATTGCAAGTTACATCAAACCAGCCCTGTCTCCAAACAACATGTTTGAATTACGAGATAATCCTAATACGCTACAGTGCGAAATAATGTGTAGCGAACAAATTGACTTTACGAAATCTGGGACCATAGGTACGATGCTCCATTCGAACTGAAAATATATTATGCGAATAATTTACACATCTCCACGCGACCTGTAAATATCATGTCGACAAATGTCATAAGAATAAACTGTAATTTACAGACGGTGTTTACATAAATAGTAAAAAAAAGTAATTAGTTGCAATTACGAAATTTCCATCAACGAATTGCCGGCATATAAGCTCATACAAATGCCACAAAGCTTTATTTACTGTGGGTAATCAGCAAGCCAGTACACGAAGTAGTCGTCTCCATAGTAGATCAGAACGATAAACTTGTAAATATTCGCGAAGAACAAATAACATTACGTCTACACTTGAAGCGATGGGCCTGATTTTCGAGACATATATGGTAAAAAAACAGCACGAAACCAGGACCAGTCTGTTGCGTGGCCGCAGTGCGTTAACACCTCTTAGCGTGAAATATCTTTTCAGTATAGGCTACATATTACACAAGTATGGCGGACATTCTCAGCAGAGGTGAAAAAGCCGAGTTTAACGACTCGATCAATAAGGTCGAGTACCAATGCTACGCTTCGTATATCCAAGGACCATAATCGCTCGGGAGAAATAATATTTCCTCTAATGCGATGAGATGTCTACACACTACCATCGCAGTCGTTTCTACGTATTAGAGGCAAGTTGACAAAGCCAGACGGTAAGCATCAGACCAAGGTTTATTTCGGTCGAAATGGAATATTGGATTTATTCGATCGAGTCATGTTTGAGCTTAACGGCATTTATATTGATGAAACGAGAGATCCTGGTGTTACAGAAACTATGCATAACAACTTTCCCTAACACCAAATAACATGAGCGCGGCCAAAATCGCAAAATTTGGGATGGAAAATGATTACAAGGTCCCTATTTACGAAGACGGAAAATTCGAAGTTAGTGTACCACTTTCCATACTTCTCGGATCCACAGAAGATTTAAATATATATATATATATATATTAATCCAAGCCTGGCATGAACTCGTGCTCATTCTCGCGACTTCGCACCATAATGCTATCATTGGAGCATCAGGAAATTACCCTCAGCCCGTGGAAGTCACTGTTACGAGCATAGAATGTTTCGTACCACACATAACCGCCAGTACGAAGGAAAGAGTACGACTGTTGAATATTGTCAAGAAGGAAAAACCAGTAGAAATTGAGTTTTGCACTTGGAATCTCGTGACGTTCCCTGTATTAGCCCAAAATCGCCAGAATCATTGGGTTGTAGAAACATCATCCAGCATGGAAAAACTGAGACACATCATTGTGTCATTACAGACAGACCGGAAAATGAACACCAAGACTGACCAATCGGTTTTAGACCACTGTTTCCTGGAAAACATTTAAGTTTTTTTGAACAGCGAAAATTATCTGCACGTCGACATGAACATGGATTTTGATAATGGAGGCATTTCAATACCGTTTCTAATGTACTCGCATTTTCAATATTTGTACTATGGTTGTGAGCCACCCGTTCCTGAGTCTAGAAATGTTTAAAACATTAGCTCCGTTGCTTGTGTTTGATTTGAGCAAACAGGACGAATAAATGCCGAATTCCATGATCAACCGTAGGCTCGAAATTACAACAAAAGTTTATGTGCTGCCAAACACGACAGCATACTGCCTGATAATCCACGATGGAGTCATAAGTTACGACTCATTTACAGGTCTTGTGTAAATTCTATCACAATTACTGTTTCGTTTGCAATATTATTTAGTTACGATCGAACATTGTTAGCGCCAAGATGTATTGCAACCTACAAGGTTTTCAGAGCCAACACGGATTTGTGCTGAAGGAAATTGTTAGCAACTCCGGAGACAAAACTCGAACCCACACCTTCCGACCTCCGTATCCCTGGAAATTATTGGACAAAAAAGTAAACGCACGAACGAATAGCTATCCAGATATTATCATGATCTGGAGTAGGAGAGGGTTAAATTCCGTACCACAAAGTGAAAAACAATAGTGAAGATTTATTTCAAAACAAAATTATTTACATTTCTGGACCTGAGAAGAAGAAATTGCTGTGCGAGTTTTGGGAAGCACAATTAAAAATTGTAGATATACAGACCGACTACGGCTGTCCCATGCTCAAGCTTAGTAAAATGTATGGCGAGCAGCATCCACACGTCAATTGTGAACGGGTCTGTACCTGTACAAACTCAAGCTAATGCAGAAATGGCACATGCAGCACAAATAATAATTTTTTTAAATATTGGCTCACCCTATTTTTTATTTTTCAAATATTGTAAAACATAAATATTAATTGTTTTGTACAAATAGCAGTGAAATCATCCATATATACCAGTTTACGACCGGACGCAGTTACAATGACACCGTTTAGCACAGAAACCAAGTAGGCCTACCTGAGTGCTAAACCCGACTACAACTCTCTAGATTACAGTTTCCAGGATGAAAAATCTAATTAGTGAACGTATATGGAAATCTATTATGGAGGATTCCTGCATTTACTAATGGCACATTCACCACGCAGTTATGAGCCATCGCAACTACAAATAAACTGTACTGCTCCAAATACATGCGTCGTGTATAACCTCAAAACACAGACTGTACTGCCAGCCCTGTAGCATGTGCGACGCAGACCGAAGCAGAGGACTCTGGACTCAGTGCACCGGCCGAGTGTGAGTCTGTAACTCAAACCACCTGCCCTCGCCGCCGGCCACGCCCAGAGCCAGCAACTCAGTGCTGACGAGCGAGACGACGCAGCAGTGAGCAGCCCCAGTTCTACAGTGACAATGCAACTGATTCAGATACTGTGACTCGAACCACCTGCCCTCGCCGCCGGCGTCGCCCCAAGTCAGCAACTCAGTGCTGACGAGCGAGACGACGCAGCAGTGAGCAGCCCCAGTTCTACAGTGATAATGCAACTGATTCAGATACTGTGACTCAAACCACCTGCCCTCGCCGCCGGCCTCAACCCAAGTCAGCAACTCAGTGCTGACGAGCGAGACGTCGCAGCAGTGAGCAGCCCCAGTTCTACAGTGATAATGCAACTGATTCAGATACTGTGACTTGAACCACCTGCCCTCACCGCTGGCCTCGCCCCAAGTCAGCAACTCAGTGCCGACGAGCGACACGACGCAGCAGTGAACAGCCCCAGTTCTACAGTGATAATGCTACTGATTCAGATACTGTGACACGAACCACCTGCCCTCGCCGCCGGCCTTGCCCCAAGCCAGCAACTCAGTGCCGACGAGCAAGACGACGCAGCAGTGAGCAGCCCTAGTTCTACAGTTATAATGCAACTGATTCAGATACTGTGACTCGAACCACCTGCACTCGCCGCCGGCCTCGCCCCAAGCCAGCAACTCAGTGCCGACGAGCGAGACGACGCAGCAGTGAGCAGCCCTAGTTCTACAGTTATAATGCAACTGATTCAGATACTGTGACTCGAACCACCTGCACTCGCCGCCGGCCTCGCCCCAAGCCAGCAACTCAGTGCCGACGAGCAAGACGACGCAGCAGTGAGCAGCCCTAGTTCTACAGTTATAATGCAACTGATTCAGATACTGTGACTCGAACCACCTGCACTCGCCGCCGGCCTCGCCCCAAGCCAGCAACTCAGTGCCGACGAGCAAGACGACGCAGCAGTGAGCAGCCCTAGTTCTACAGTTATAATGCAACTGATTCAGATACTGTGACTCGAACCACCTGCACTCGCCGCCGGCCTCGCCCCAAGCCAGCAACTCAGTGCCGACGAGCGAGAGGACGCAGCAGTGAGCAGCCCTAGTTCTACAGTGATAATGCAACTGATTCAGATACTGTGACTCGAACCACCTGCACTCGCCGCCGGCCTCGCCCCAAGCCAGCAACTCAGTGCCGACGAGCGAGAGGACGCAGCAGTGAGCAGCCCTAGTTCTACAGTGATAATGCAACTGATTCAGATACTGTGACTCGAACCACCTGCACTCGCCGCCGGCCTCGCCCCAAGCCAGCAACTCAGTGCAGACGAGCGAGACGACGCAGCAGTGAGCAGCCCTAGTTCTACAGTTATAATGCAACTGATTCAGATACTGTGACTCGAACCACCTGCACTCGCCGCCGGCCTCGCCCCAAGCCAGCAACTCAGTGCCGACGAGCAAGAAGACGCAGCAGTGAGCAGCCCTAGTTCTACAGTTATAATGCAACTGATTCAGATACTGTGACTCGAACCACCTGCACTCGCCGCCGGCCTCGCCCCAAGCCAGCAACTCAGTGCAGACGAGCGAGACGACGCAGCAGTGAGCAGCCCTAGTTCTACAGTGATAATGCAACTGATTCAGATACTGTGACTCGAACCACCTGCACTCGCCGCCGGCCTCGCCCCAAGCCAGCAACTCAGTGCCGACGAGCAAGACGACGCAGCAGTGAGCAGCCCTAGTTCTACAGTTATAATGCAACTGATTCAGATACTGTGACTCGAACCACCTGCACTCGCCGCCGGCCTCGCCCCAAGCCAGCAACTCAGTGCCGACGAGCGAGAGGACGCAGCAGTGAGCAGCCCTAGTTCTACAGTGATAATGCAACTGATTCAGATACTGTGACTCGAACCACCTGCACTCGCCGCCGGCCTCGCCCCAAGCCAGCAACTCAGTGCCGACGAGCGAGAGGACGCAGCAGTGAGCAGCCCTAGTTCTACAGTGATAATGCAACTGATTCACATACTGTGACTCGAACCACCTGCACTCGCCGCCGGCCTCGCCCCAAGCCAGCAACTCAGTGCAGACGAGCGAGACGACGCAGCAGTGAGCAGCCCTAGTTCTACAGTAATAATGCAACTGATTCAGATACTGTGACTCGAACCACCTGCACTCGCCGCCGGCCTCGCCCCAAGCCAGCAACTCAGTGCCGACGAGCGAGACGACGCAGCAGTGAGCAGCCCTAGTTCTACAGTGATAATGCAACTGATTCAGATACTGTGACTCGAACCACCTGCCCTCGCCGCCGGCGTCGCCCCAAGTCAGCAACTCAGTGCTGACGAGCGAGACGACGCAGCAGTGAGCCGCCCCAGTTCTACAGTGATAATGCAACTGATTCAGATACTGTCACTCGAACCACCTGCCCTCGCCGCCGGCCTCAACCCAAGTCAGCAACTCAGTGCTGACGAGCGAGACGTCGCAGCAGTGAGCAGCCCCAGTTCTACAGTGATAATGCAACTGATTCAGATACTGTGACTCGAACCACCTGCCCTCACCGCCGGCCTCGCCCCAAGTCAGCAACTCAGTGCCGACGAGCCAGACGACGCAGCAGTGAACAGCCCCAGTTCTACAGTGATAATGCAACTGATTCAGATACTGTGACACGAACCACCTGCCCTCGCCGCCAACCTTGCCCCAAGCCAGCAACTCAGTGCCGACGAGCGAGACGACGCAGCAGTGAGCAGCCCTAGTTCTACAGTGATAATGCAACTGATTCAGATACTGTGACTCGAACCACCTGCCCTCGCCGCCGGCCTCGCCCCAAGCCAGCAACTCAGTGCCGACGAGCGAGACGACGCAGCAGTGAGCAGCCCCAGTACTACAGTGATAATGCAACTGATTCAGATACTGTGACTCGAACCACCTGCACTCGCCGCCGGCATCGCCCCAAGCCAGCAACTCAGTGCTGACGAGCGAGACGAAGCAGCAGTGAGCAGCCCTAGTTCTACAGTGATAATGCAACTGATTCAGATACTGTGACTCGAACCACCTGCACTCGCCGCCGGCCTAGCCCCAAGCCAACAACTCAGTGCTGACGAGCGAGACGACGCAGCAGTGAGCAGCCCTAGTTCTACAGTGATAATGCAACTAATTCAGATACTGTGACTCGAACCACCTGCACTCGCCGCCGGCCTCGCCCCAAGCCAGCAACTCAGTGCTGACGAGCGAGACGACGCAGCAGTGAGCAGCCCTATTTCTACAGTAATAATGAAACTGATTCAGATACTGTGACTCGAACCACCTGCACTCGCCGCCGGCCTCGCCCCAAGCCAGCAACTCAGTGCCGACGAGCGAGACGACTCAGCAGTGAGCAGCCCTAGTTCTACAGTAATAATGCAAATGATTCAGATACTGTGACTCGAACCACCTGTACTCGCCGCCGGCCTCGCCCCAAGCCAGCAACTCAGTGCTGACGAGCGAGACGACGCAGCAGTAAGCAGCCATAGTTCTAATGTGATAATTCAACTGATTCAGATACTGTGACTCGAACCACCTGCCCTCGCCGCCGGCCTCGCCCCAAGTCAGCAACTCAGTGCCGACCAGCGAGACGACGCAGCAGTGAGCAGTCCCAGTTCTACAGTGACAATTCAACTGATTCAGATACTGTGACTCGAACCACCTGCCCTCGCCGCCGGCCTCGCCCCAAGCCAGCAACTCAGTGCCGACGAGCGAAACGACGCAGCAGTGAGCAGCCCCAGTTCTACAGTGATAATGCAACTGATTCAGATACTGTGACTCGAACCACCTGCACTCGCCGCCGGCCTCGCCCCAAGCCAGCAACTCAGTGCTGACGAGCGAGACGACGCAGCAGTGAGCAGCCCCAGTTCTACAGTGATAATGCAACTGATTCAGATACTGTGACTCGAACCACCTGCACTCGCCGCCGGCCTCGCCCCAAGCCAGCAACTCAGTGCTGACGAGCGAGACGACGCAGCAGTGAGCAGCCCTAGTTCTAATGTGATAATTCAACTGATTCAGATACTGTGACTCGAACCACCTGCCCTCGCCGCCGGCCTCGCCCCAAGTCAGCAACTCAGTGCCGACCAGCGAGACGACGCAGCAGTGAGCAGCCACAGTTCTACAGTGACAATTCAACTGATTCAGATACTGTGACTCGAACCACCTGCCCTCGCCGCCGGCCTCGCCCCAAGTCAGCAACTCAGTGCCGACGAGCGAAACGACGCAGCAGTGAGCAGCCCCAGTTCTACAGTGATAATGCAACTGATTCAGATACTGTGACTCGAACCACCTGCACTCGCCGCCGGCCTCGCCCCAAGCAAGCAACTCAGTGCTGACGAGCGAGACGACGCAGCAGTGAGCAGCCCTAGTTCTAATGTGATAATTCAACTGATTCAGATACTGTGACTCAAACCACCTGCCCTCGCCGCCGGCCTCGCCCCAAGTCAACTCATTGCCGACGAGCGAGACGACGCAGCAGTGAGCAGCCCCAGTTCTACAGTGATAGTGCAACTGATTCAGATACTGTGACTCGAACCACCTGCCCTCGCCGCCGGCCTCGCCCCAAGTCAGCAACTCAGTGCCGACGAGCGAGACGACGCAGCAGTGAGCAGCCCCAGTTCTACAGTGATAATGCAACTGATTCAGATACTGTGACTCGAACCACCTGCACTCGCCGCCGGCCTCGCCCCAAGCCAGCAACTCAGTGCCGACGAGCGAGACGACGCAGCAGTGAGCAGCCCCAGTTCTACAGTGATAATGCAACTGATTCAGATACTGTGACTCGAACCACCTGCACTCGCCGCCGGCCTCGCCCCAAGTCAGCAACTCAGTGCCGACGAGCGAGACGACGCAGCAGTGAGCAGCCCCAGTTCTACAGTGATAATGCAACTGATTCAGATACTTTGACTCGAACCACCTGCCCTCGCCGCCGGCCTCGCCCCAAACCAGCAACTCAGTGCCGACGAGCGAGACGACGCAGCAGTGAGCAGCCCCAGGTCTACAGTGATAATGCAACTGATTCAGATACTGTGACTCGAACCACCTGAACTCGCCGCCGGCCTCGCCCCAAGCAAGCAACTCAGTGCTGACGAGCGAGACGACGCAGCAGTGAGCAGCCCTAGTTCTAATGTGATAATTCAACTGATTCAGATACTGTGACTCAAACCACCTGCCCTCGCCGCCGGCCTCGCCCCAAGTCAACTCATTGCCGACGAGCGAGACGACGCAGCAGTGAGCAGCCCCAGTTCTACAGTGATAGTGCAACTGATTCAGATACTGTGAC